>NW_008356952.1:263519-276901 GCF_000622305.1 Nannospalax galili
CTATTAACTCTGTTCCATAAACAGCCTAATTTGTTCTTCTTGTGTGATATTAAAAATCAGAACGAGAAATGTTTCACCCTTTTTTTGTATCTATAGTTGCATAGGAGACATATACTAGATAAAAACAAAAGTATAGGGCCAGGCGTGGGTGGTGCATGCCTTTGATCCCAGCATTTGGGAGGCAGAGGCAAGAGGATCTCTGTGAGTTCAAGGCCAGCCTGATCTACATAGTGAGTTCCAGGACAGCTGGGGCTACAGGGAGATGCTGTCAAAAAGACCAAAAAAAAAAAGTATAAGCCTGCATAAAATTTTCCCCGTGGATTATTTGCATGAATCCTTTCATATTATTCTAACATATAAATGTATCATAATGATGATGTATCAGAATTTAAATCCAGAGTGGGGAGTTATTTTGGTGAGCATCAGGTTAATATGTTACGTGTTTTCTAAATTACAACATCATCACTAGGTGTCAGTAGATCACATCAGAGAGTGCTTCAAAGGGAGGTCTATCAGCCAAATCATGTTAAAGAAACAGTAGTAACCCCTTCACAATGACCACTTTCACATAGCACTTTTCTGCTCAAATATTCAAAGTGTGCACCATGAATTCTGTGGGGATTAAGAGAAATCATGCTGAAGGAAAGATTCTGTGTCAAAGGCAGACTAAATTAGTTTGATTCTTTTTCCACTGTAGGACTTTTCTGTGTTGAGGACTTCTTTGAGAGAAGTGATGGCTCCAGAAGGTCTAAAGAGAGGATTATGTCAAAGGTCTGCTTTGGGAAGCCAGGCATGATGGCTCATGCCTGTAATCCCAACACTGGGGAAGGAAGATCTAGAGTTCTGAGCTACCTTGGGCTACATGGGGACTCTCTGTCTCAAAAATAAAAAGAAGAATACAAAAGGATCTGCTTTGGGGCATAAAATATTACTGTGTCCTATAGCTACATTTGCACATTGCTTTGTTTAAGACTTTTATTTTATGGCGATCTGGGGATGCTGATAGGTAGAGATAATGGAGGTGTTAATATTCCAAGCCATTTCTTGGCACTATCATTAATAAGTAGCATTTCCACATGCCTTTGGCTATAGAACCACTTTGCACTTATATCAGAGGTACACATTTGAAAAATTCAGTGCAAGTGGTGCCTCTTGTCATGAGTTCTGCTTTGACCAGTATGCTTCAAAAAGCCCTCTTCATGTCAGCATCACCTCATTCTGGCACATACTTTTCTTATAAGTTGTGTGGGAACTTTTCCCATTTAATGTTTTAATCCATTTGAATTATATTTTTATAGATGATTCAAGGGAGAGGTTCATCTTATCGATTTACTTATTACAAAATATACTTTTTTTTACCTATTGCATTTACTTTCTTTTTGTGTCCTTCTCACACCAAAAGGGCCTATTAGCTTTATAGTATTACAAAAGAAGAAACTGTGAAATGTATAAATAAATAAAAATGTGAGTTAGGTGCAGAGTTTTGCTGTAAAAATTAACATTGATCTTTAAGATAATGTCCAGTGTTGGCGATAGTTTAATACGTGTATTTTAAAGCAATATGGAGAACATTTGATTTAGTACGTTTATATATTCATAGGTAATTTGATAATATATATTAAAAGTTTACAATAACAGGCCTGGAGACATGGCTCAGCTGTTAAGAGCTCTGGCAGCTCTTGAAGAGGACCCGGTTCCCTGCCCAGCACCCGCATGGAGACTGACAACTGCTCATAACTCCAGTTATGATGCCCTCTTCTGATCTCAGGCATTGCACGACAGAGATGCACTTACATACATGCTGGCAATACACTCATACACATAAAATAAAAATAAAAAAAATATTTTTAAACATTTAAAATACTTATCACCACTATTAATCCTAAAAATAATAACGCTAGGAAGCAGGCCTTTAAGGCCACACTTTCTCTAGGTTCAAAGGGCTGTGTTTTAAGATACAGGATGAATGTGTGCACAATCGGAAAGCTGTGCTTTTGAAACCCCACTGTTTTATTCTTTGAAAATTTTTTCTTTATCTTTTGTATACACTAAAATTATTTCTGATTTATCAACTTATCATCTCATTTGGGTTAGGAAAGCACAAAACTGATAAAAGGGACCTTTAAGCCATCTTCTGCTGGAACATTTAGGGAGAATATGTCTGTTAAAGACCAGGTATGCAGGGCTTCAATCCCCGAATCTGAACAGGAAACAGTAACTCGGGGAGGAAAATACCTTCCCAAGGGGATTTGAAGTCTCTTCCTCAACTTCTGGAGGTTTTGAACATTTCCTAGAGGTGGGCTTTCACTTCCTCTTTCACTTACTCATTTATCCGACATGACTCATCCCCAGGGCACTGAGTAAGTGAAATTCTGCAATGTTTATCAGCTGTGACTTAGAAAATGGAGATGTAGATGGAGTCTGGACTTTGGATGCAGATAGACCAGGTAAACTTGCAACTTTGTCACTTATTAGGTGTATAATTTGGAAAAAAATTAACTTCTCTGTGCTTCCTCTTTGGGCTTCCTCAGTCCTAATAAAGTTGGATAAATGAAACCCTTCTAGGTCTTCTGCAAGAACAGCCAGTGTCCTTTTATTTATTTTTATGACCATTCTGTATCTTTCACAGTGTTTTGCTGACAGTGAGACTGTGTAAATGCTGACTGAAAAACCTTGACATACAAGCACAGGAACTGAACAATAGATAAACAAGTTTTAGAGGGTTGTGTTTTTCTTAGTGTTTATTAATCTTTATATCTTGTCAAGGGAGAAAAAAAATATGCTATTTGTAGATAGTAAGATACTGGGTCAGAGCTGAAGAGCTAGAAAGGTGGTTCCCAGTTCTTAACACCTCATATGTATGAAACCTTATGGAGGAATGCAGGCCTGAGGGTACTTTATCTTATCCACAGGCAACCTTCTGTGGGGTGAGTAACAGCTCTTCTCTTCTGACCCCAGGGGAATCCTTTTAGGAACAATTAGTTATATTTCATTTTCTTTTAAAATTATAAAATATTTAAAACATAAAGAAGATATATTGTGGCACTCATTTACCCCAAATTGAGACCACCCTAAACTCATTAACTTTTAAACTTTTGACACATAGGAACACATATGTATACACAGATACACACACACACACACACACACACACACAAATATTTTTACTTATTTTCAAACCTATAAAAAAATTGAAAAAGGAGCCAGTTGGTAAAAAATGCTTGCTGCACAAGCCTACAACCTGAGGTCAGACCCCAGAATCTATGTAAAAAGCCAGATACCATGGTGCACAACTATAATCCCAGCAATCCTACATAAAATGGGAGGTGGGAACAAAGGAAATTCATGGGCCAGCTAGTCTGGAGTACACAGTGGAACACAGTTACAACAAAAGAGACCCTGCCTCAGAAACAATGTGGAAAGAGAGAACCAAGAAAGTTGTTCTTGATTTCCATATATGTGCTATGGCACACACACACACACACACACACACACACACACACACACAAAGTAAATACATAAATAAATTGGTAAAAAGAAAATGCCTTTCACAGTTTCCCCAATGGTAATATTTCCCCATTTGCTTTATCTTTGTCTCTCTGCATTACATATATAGGCTTTTTTTGAACCACTTAGTTTACAGACATGATGACTTCTTACTGCTTGATACCCCAGTCCTTATTTTCTAAAATGAGAGTATTCTCTTTTATAACCATAGACTAAAATTTAAAATATTAGAAATGATAAAAGACTGTCATCTAACTGACAGACTACTCAGATTTCACCAACTGTCCTAATAATGTATTTCATGGTCACAGAAAACCCTGGGTTATGCATTACATCCTATTCTGTATCATTAGTCCCCTTTCCTCTGAGCAGGCAGCTCTTCAGTCTGCTTTCATCTTTCATGACCATTAACTTTGTTGTGGTGATTGTTTTGAAACAGTCTCTCCATGTAGCTCAGGCTGGCCTTGAATAGGCAATCCTCTTGCCTTAGCATCCAAGTACTTGGATTGTAGGCATGAGCCACAATGCCCAGCATGATCATATTTTTATAAGAATATCAGCCAGTTACTTTTGTAGCAAATCCTTCAATTCTGATTTCTCTTCTTTCTCTCCCTCCACACTTTCTCCCTCATCTCTTCTCCCTTCCTGCATTTCTTGTCAAGGAACCTACTGTCTTTCATGTTTCATCCTTTTATCTCTGTATAATGAGATTTATCTGTATCAAATTGTTGGTATAGGTTGAGACTTGCTCTGTGTCCCAGTATATGACTCTTTCCTAAATGTTTCGTTTAACTTGGGAATGAATGTATGCTATTTAACTCTTTAAATGAGTTAATAGATATAAAAAGCTTATAATCAGTGTCTTGGGCACTATAAACACCATGTAGTGTGGAATTTTAAGATAATAATATGGCTGTGCTATTCTATATGTCTGATAGTTAGATTCAAATTTGTTAACTGTCTTTCTTGAATGTTTGCCTGTCCAAATTTTAGAACATGCTGTTCAGATCTCCCTGTGTGGTGGATTTGTACATTTTTCCATGTCTCTTTCTACTCTGGCTCCCTAGCTGAGAGTGAAAGCTCCAGGTCCCTTGTCTGCATCCTGGCCTCTGACCTGTTTTGTTGGTGAGGGGCTGTGCTTCCCTGTACTACGGAGAACTAAGGTGCAGATTGGGGCACGAGCTAAGCAGAAGGGGCAGCACAGGACCTGGAAATTAATGAATTCAGACACACAGAGAGCCATGGTGGTCTCCCCAGATTCCCTTTAGTAAGCAGCCTAATTATCAATAACTGCCCCCTGATACTTCTTCCAATGGCTTCTGTTTCCTCAGCCCTATTGCTTCTAAAGTTTGAGCCAACATTTTGGACATCATTCACCAAATTCCCTATTTCTAATTTTTAATACTTTTAAACTACATTTCAGTTTTCCCATGACACAAGATTGGAAGCTTAGAAAGAAATGTTGCCTAGTGAGTCTTTATAATAAAATTGAGTATTGTTAGCTGTACTGTGGCATATAAAATACACATGAGGATTGCACAAGGAAGAAACAGTGTGGAGGAGGGTGTACAGAACACCCTGCCCAGCTCTGAGAAGGTTGTGCGCTGGGCAGACCTTGGCTTCTGAAGGTCTGCAAGAAGCCAGCAAGGCTAAGCTGGGGGTCGCAGCAGACAGCTCGCTCATATCTGATCTTCTGACTCCTTCCAGAAACGGGAATCCTCTGAAGGGCTTTTTTAAATTTTTTAAATATTTTATTTATTATTTTTATTTTATTATATTTATTTTATTTTTATTTATGAGTGTATTGGCTGCATGTAGGTAAGTGTACCTGTGTCGTGCAATGCCCTTGGAGGACAGAAGAAGCCATTGGATCCCCTGGAACTGGAGTTATGGACAGTTGTTAGCTGAGCTGCCATGTGGGTGCTGGGATTCAAACCCAGGTCTTCTGCAAGAACAGCCAAGTGTTCTTAACCACTGAGCCATCTTTTCAAGCTCCCTCTGAAGGGTTTTAAGCAGAGAATGAGGTGACTAGGCTTGTTATTAAATACAGCTCTACCTAGTAGATGGAGAATGGCCAGAGAAGGTCGAGCATGCAGTTCAAGGCAACTTTAGGATCTGAAAGCATTTGATAACTTTAGACTATATTTCTTGCTTGTCAGAAAATTTTATAAAACCATAGCAGCAAATAACTTTTACGACTCAGGTGTGGTTAGGGCATACCTATAATCCCAGAACTTGGGAGCTGAGGCAGGGTGGTCTAAAGCTTGATGCCTGCCTGAGCTGAATAGCAAGACCCTGTCTCAAAAGAAAAGAAGCATAAAATTTTTTTAAGCTTTTTTTTTTTTTTTTTTTTTTTTTTTTTTATTTTGGGGCTGGAGAGATGGCTCAGCTTTTAAGAGCACTGACTGCTCTTGCAGAGATTCCAGGCTCAGTTCCCAGCACCCACATGAAGGCCAACGGGATCTCATACCCTCTTTTGTTCTTAGCACGTATTGCATGCACATGGTACACTTATATTCAGGCAAACACTCATACATATAAAAATAAAAATTTTAAGCCAGGAATGGTGGTGAACGCCTTTAATCCCAGCACTCGGGAGGCAGAGGCAGGTGGATCTCTGTGAGTTCAAGGCCAGCCAGTCTCCATTAGTGAATCCAGGCCAGCTACGGCTACAGGGAGACCTTGTCTCAAAAAGACCAAAATAAATAAATAAAATAAAATAAAATAAAAAATTAAAACCTTTTTTATTTCAAAGATTTGAAGCACATATGAGTTCCCATTACCTTAATTCATATAAATATTGTTTGCTGATATTTATTTCATCTACTTGCCCCAGTTTTTTTTCTTTGCTGAAATATTTTAAAGCACATTGCAGCTAGTGTGTAATTTTGTCCTTTGATATATTAAATATCTGTCTCTAAAGTATGACCACTTTATATAATAACAGTATATCACAAAAGTAACAACTTATTGTTAATATCTAATATCAGTTCCATAAACAGATTCTTTGTTAGCTCAAAAATGGTTTTTTATAGTAGTTCTACCAGGATAAAATGTGATTCTAGATCTTTTCTCTCTCTTTTAATCCAGGTCCCTTCTCTCAGTCTCTCTCAGGATTTATGTCACTGACTTGAAGAAACTATGTTGTCATGTAAAATGTTTCAATACTTCATAATAAAACCTCTTAATTAAAAGAAAAAGCACAAAGCAAAATATTGAGTTTGAGACTTGCCTTGAAACTTCCAGTAAGTCAGACCATCTCTGTGGAATGTTCTTTAAAGTATTTGGCATACAAGACAGTCGGTCCAGTGAACCATAAAACTTACCACACTTGGCATATACATATATCCAAGCTGTTTAATAAGAATGTACCTAGTGTTTTATTTTTTTTCTTTTTGAAACAGGGTCTCATGTATTCTAGGTGGGCCTTGAATCCCAAGAATTATCTTGAATTTTTGGTTTCCTGTCTCTACTACCCAAATCCTGGGATTACAAATATACACTACTCTACTGGGTTTGTATGGTACTGGGGACCCAGCCCAGAGCTTTGTGCATGCTAGGCATGCATTCTACCAACTAAGCTACATCCCCAGCCCCCTATTATTTTAATTTTATCATCCAGTCTTCTCAGGTTCTTGACCTGCTTACTCACTGTGATTTGTCAACTGATATTAAATTAACAGAATCTGAAAATAGCATACAGTTTCACAAACTTTTTTTTTTAATTAAGATGATGCTTCAGTTTGCTAACCCTGGTCATTTTCACTTTTGAAATTAGAAAATTTAAAATAGTTGAACTGGAGGTAGCATCAGTAAAAACCAAGTTGGTTTCTACTCCAATGATGTTTAAGAAGAAAACAACCAAACAGTGCATGTGCTCTTTACCTCGGTGTTTGTTCTCCTAAGAAAAAAGACCTGCTTGCTTTGCTGTAATAGCTTTTGCTGCCCATGGTGCAAGGTCTTCATACCTGAAACAACTAGAATTAGATCACTGAGTTTTGGCCTTATTCCTTCAATACATTGTATACAATGGATATTATTACAAAATTAATGTAAAAGAATTTTAAAATATGTTAAATAGTAATCATTTCATTTGCCGATGTGATTATTCAAAGCAAGGGTTTATTTGCAAAGCAAAAGCTGTGTTTACAGAGAACTGGTTATTTATCATGCATTGTATTGTACTCAACATATTTTGGGTTTAGTCTTAGCACTACTACATCCTAGCTGTATGACACAGAGAAATCATTTAAATGCTACACGCTATAGTGTTTTCATGCATATCCTAATTATAAATAGGACTAAGGGATAATAAATGATACAGTGTTTAAAGCGTGTCTTGGGTAATTCTGGGCATGTCTGCTGGATCAAACTTTAAACTTGGGAACATTTTATAGTTATACCACATTTGGTTATTTTGAGGTGACTCAGGGAATTAGAAGCCGGGCTCCTTGATGCTTCCATTCAGCTACTTCAGCCACCCCTGTTGGACCCCTTTAACAGGTAATTGTGTAGAGAACCAGGGTATACCAACACTAGCTATAGATGTGGCTGGACTCCTGTGTAATGCTGGGGTGAGTTGGTAGTCACAGTATGACCTTCCCTCATCCTCACTGAGTCACTTCCACATTACTACACTCCGTTCTGAGCTCTTTGGAGTTACCATATCTTGCCTTGGGTTACACTTATTTGCATGCATATGTATAAATTCTACTAAAGTAGCTTTCTTTTACATTTATGGGTGTGTGTGTGTGTGTGTGTGTGTGTACGTGTGTGTGTGTGTGTGTGTGCGCGCGCACGCATGTACCACCATGGCATACATGTAGAGATCAGAGGACAATCTGTGCCGGTCAGTTCACTCCCTCTACCATGTGGGACCCAGGGAGTGAACTTAGGTCATCAGCAGGTGCCTTTAGCTGCTGAGCCATCTCCCCAGTCCCACTAAAGTTGTCTTCAGAGCATAGGTCACATCTTATTTATCTAATTTCTAGGGCTTAGATTGGAGATTGGTTGGTTGGTTGGTTGGTTGTTTTTTTTTTTTTTTTTTTTTTTTGGTCTTTTTGAGACAGGATCTCCTATAGCCCCAGCTGTCCTGGAACTCACTATGTAGACTAGACTGGCCTAGAACTCACAGAGATCCTCCTGCCTCTGCCTCCTGAGTGCTGGGATTTGTTTTTTGAGACAGGATCTCCCATAATCCCAGCTGGCCTGGAACTCACTATGTAGACTAGGCTGACCTCTATCTCCCCAAGACCCACCTACCTCTGCCTCTGGAGCACTGGGATTAAATGTGTACACCACCATTGCCTGGCAGATTAAAACTTTTTAATGTAGCAAGAAATTGATAAATGTTCAATTAGCTGGATTGGCATAAAAATAGCCAGAAAATGTTGATGTCTCCCTACCATATCCTCATCATGGAATATGGAGCTAGACTGATTGTTGGTTCATTCATTCTTTACCAAGAATTTACTGAGGAAATCTTATATGTCAGATACTATTTATAATACAAAGGTCACAAAACACTGTCTCTGTGCTCATGGAGTTCACAGTTTTTGCTTTAAGAAATCATCTTTAATACTAGAAAGATCATGTCATGATTTAGAGATCACAAGAGTCCTGTAAGGAAGTATAAATACGATGATTTTTTTGGAGAGCAGGCATGTCAGCTGTCCTGTTTACTGCATATGATTAGATCCCTACAATATTCTACTTTACAGATGAGGAAACAGAAACTTGAAAAGGTTATAACTACAATAGCTAGTAAATGAATTAGAATTTTTTTTTTGTCTTTTTGAGACAGGGTCTCCCTGAAACCCCAGCTGACCTAGAACTCACCACGTAGACCAGGCTGGCCTCAAACTCACAGAGATCTGTCTGCCTCTGCCTCCCAAGTGCTGGGATTAAAGGCATGTGCCACCACCCCCAGCTAATCTCATATTTTTAATGATATATTACTCAACACTTGATCAGCAATGAAGATTTTAAGCAAATATTAGAAAACATGTCTGACAAATTGTAAGAATCTCAATTGCATAGTTGTGTAACTCACAAGATATGTAGAAGTCTTAAAAGGGAACTATATAGGGCCGGAGAGATAGCTCAGCAGTTAAGAGCCCTTTCTGCTCTTCCAGAGGACCAAAGTTAAGTTCCCAGCATCCATGTCAGATGACCAGCTATAAATCCAGCTCCAGGGGATCTGAAGTGCTCTTCTGGCTTCCTCAGGCATCTGCACTCATGTCACATACCTAAACACAGACACACACACACACACACACACACACACACACACGCATGCACACACAAATAATAAAAGTAGGGGCTGGAGAGATAGATCAGCAGTTAAAAATACTGGATGCTCTTCTTGCAGAGGACCTGGGTTTAGTTCCCAGCACCCACATGGTGGGTAATATCCATTGGTAAACTCCAGTTCTAGGGTATCTGATGCCCTCTTCTGGCCTCCATGGGCATTGCACATATGGGTACACTTACATACATGCAGATAAAACACTCATACACATAAAATACAAATTAAAATTTTTTTAATGAAAAATTGAAATATTGTTGCTCATATCCCTTTGCTTCCTGGGCTGCATAGCCTCCAGTCTCCTGGTACCAGCACCTTCCCTTGGTAAGTCCAGCACACCCAGTGTGCCTTGACTCTCCCAGCCTCTTTCACCCTCCCAGCTCCCCTGCCAGTTTCTCTTCCTAGGCTGGGTACGGGCCCATTTCTTGTCTTGGCACCCCAGACAAAAAGGATAACCTCTAGGCCCAGAGCCACCACAGCTTCTTGATCCTTTGCATCAGGACCAACCCAGTTCCTCTCTGTGGGCCCCCAGAAACCCTATAGGCCTGGTCCCGCCCTCACCTCCCTTTACTTCCCTGGGCTGCACAGCCTACCATGTCCTGGTCCCAGCACCTTCTCTGGGTAAGTACAGCATGCCCAGGGCGGCTTGACTCCCCCAGCCTCTTTCATCCTCTCAGCTCCCCTGCTGAGTCTCTCCTAGGCTGGGTACAGGCCCATTTCTTGTCTTGGCACCCCAGACACCGGGGGCTAACCTCTTGACCCAGGGCCACCACTGCTTCCTGATCCTTTGCTTGGGACCAACCCATTTTCTCCCTGTGGCTCCAAGGAACCCTCTAGGCCTGGTCCCACCCTCACCTCCTTTTACTTCCCTGGGTGGCACAGCCACCAGCTTCCTGAGACCAGCATCTATCCTGGGCCCTTCTCCCAGGCTAGCCAAGCCTCCAAATTCTTGAGGGCAGCAACTTTCCTGGCGGGACCCATACCTTAGGAGAAAGCTTGCTATCATCTGAGAATCATCTCACTTGGGCCTCTGTAGGAACTCCTAAAGACAAAAGCAATTGGGCCACTCCAATATAAAATCAAAAGAGAGAACCAGAAGCCTAGACCAAACAGCTTTTCATGCCCAACAAGTAAACCACAAGAGCACATAAAGTTTACAAAAAGAAGCAGATCTAAGCCCAACAAAAGAAGGCTAGAGTCTCACACAAGAATCAGAAACTACCAAGGAAATTCACATGTCAAAGTCACAAAGAAAAAACAATAACATGAAAAACCAAAATAATATATCCCCACCAAGTACCAATAGTCCCTCAGAGGAGTACAGTGAGAACTCCCTAGAGATAATACAGGACATGGAACTCAAAAGAAGAGTTATAAACATGATAAAAGAATTCAGTGAATTTAAAGAACACACAAACGAAGAAATCAAAGAACTGAAGGAAGATAGGGATAAACTTCTGAATGAATTCTGAAAAGAGCTAGAAATATTGAAGACTACTCAGGCTAAAATGAAGAGGGAGGTGAAACATTCAGTAAGCCAATTAGAAATGACAGGAGAAAGCCTCACAAATAGGATGAATGAAATGGAAAACAGAATGTCAAGACTGGAAGATAAAGTGGACAAACTGGAATATAGAACACCAAATAGACAGGACCAGAAAAGAAACTCTCCATGGCACATCATAGTAAAAACACTAAACATTCAGAAGAAAGAGACAATATGGACAGCTGCAAAAGTAAAACAAGTCACATATAAATGAGAACCCTTAAGGATTACAGCTGACTTTTCAGTGCAAGCTATGAAAGCCAGAAGAGTCTGTACCAAAGTATTCCCAGTTCTAAATGACCACAATGCTAACCCAGATTACTTTACCCAGCCAAAATGTCTATCATAGTTGAAGGGGAAAGAAGAATCTTCCATGACATAAAGAGGATGAAAGAATTCATGTCCACAAAATCAGCCCTTCAGAGAATTCTTGAAGCAATACAAAGAGCTGAAGAAAGGAACAACTATATACAAGGAGCGAAGGAAAGAAATTCAATGAAGGTATAAATGTGGAAACGCACAGGTATATCAAGAAGGTGAACAGAAATAAAATGACAGGATTCAATATACATCTTTCATTAATAACTTTAAATATCAATGGACTGAACTCCCCAGACAAAAGATACAGACTAGTTGAATGGATTAAGAAACAAAACCCATCCTTTTGTTATCTGTAAGAAACTCATCTCACTTTCAAGGACAGGCACTACCTTAAGGTGAAAGGATGGAATAAAATATACCAAGCGAATCATATGAAGAAAAAACCAGGCATTGCAATTCTAATATCTGACAAAATAGACTTTAAACTAAAACTAATCAGAAGAGACAAAGGTGGCCACTTCATGCTGATCAAAGGAACACTAAACCAAGAAGATATTACAAACATGAACATGTATTCACCAAACTCTGGTGCAACCAACTTCATAAAAACAGTACTACAGGGTTTTAAGACCCAGATTAATCCCAACTCATTAATAGTAGGGGACTTCAACACTCCTCTGTCTCTATTAGATAGGTCAACAGGACAGAGAATTAACAGAGAGTCATCTGAATTAAAAAATACCACATGTCAAATGGACCTAACAGACATCTACTGAATATTCAACCCAAGCACCAAAGAATATACTTTCTATTCAGAGCCCCATGAAACCGTCTCCAAAATCGACCGTGTACTGGGGCACAAAACAAACCTCAACAAATACAAAATGATTGACAGAATTCCATGCATTTTATCAGACCAAAATTCAATAAAGGTTAAAATCAACACCGAAAGACACCCCATTATCCACATGAACACATCAAGATTAAACAATACACTCCTGAATGATGAAGGTGTCAAAGGAGAAATTAAGAAAGAAATAAAAGTATTCCTGGAACTAAACGAAAAGGACAATACAATGCAACAAAGCCTCTGGGGCACATTGAAAGCAGTCCTTCGAGGGAGTTTAGAGCTCTAAGTGCCTACATTAAAAAATCAGAAAGAAACCAAATAAGTGACTTAACATAAAAATACAACACAACAAAACCTCTGGGACATGCTGAAAGCAGTCCTTAGCGGGAAGTTTATAGCTCTAAGTGCTTACATTAAAAAATCAGAAAGATCACAAATAACATTGCAACTCAAGACACTTGAAAAGCAACAGCAAATGAAACCCAAACCCAGCAGACAAGAAGAAATAACAAAAATCAGAGGGGAAATTAATGAAACAGATACAAAGAAAACAATACAAAGAATCAACAAATCCAAGAGCTGGTTCTTTGAGAACATAAACAAAATTGATAGACCACTAGCCCAGTTAACCAAAAGAAAGAAAGAGCACCTCCAAATCAACAAAATCAGAGATGAAAGGGAAAGCATCATAACAGACACCAGAGATCCAGAACATTAAAAGGGAATACTTTAAAAGCCTATATGCTACTAAATTTGAAAACCTAAAAGAAATGGACAGCTACCTAAAAGTATGGGAACCACCAAAGCTAAACCAAGAAGAGATTAACAGATTAAACAGACCAATAACACAT
>NW_008356952.1:277042-278012 GCF_000622305.1 Nannospalax galili
AAGGATCATCCACCCTGATCAAGTCGGCTTTATCCCAGAGATGCAGGGATAGTTCAATATATGTAAGTAAATAAACGTCATAAATCATATAAATGGTCTCAAAGACAAGAACCACATGGTCATCTCAATAGATGCAGGGAAGGCCTTTGACAACATTCAACACGCATTTATATTCAATGTCTTAGAGGGAATTGGACTGGCGGGAACATATTTCAACATAATTTAAGCCATATATAACAAACCCACAGCCAACATCGTTCTAAATGGAGAAAAACTGGAAGCATTCCCATTGAATTCAGAAACAAGACAAGGCTGTCCACTATCTCCACTCCCCTTTAACACAGTACTTGAAACTCTTGCAAGAGCAATAAGGCAAGAGAAAGAAATTAAAGGAGTAATAATTGGAAAAGATCAAATTATCCCTTTTTGCAGATGATATGATATTATATCTAAAGGAAGCCAAAAATTCCACATGCAAACTCCTAGAAATTATTAACACATTCAGTAAAGTGGCAGGTTACAAAATTAACCTACAAGTCTTTCTATACACCCAAAACAAGCAATCGGAGAAAGCATACATGAAAACACTCTCCTTCACAATAGCTGCAAAAAAAAAATCTGTGAATAAACCTTACCAAAGACATTAAAGACCCCTACAATGAAAATTTTAAACCCTGAAAGAAAGACATTGAGGAAGATATCAGAAGGTGGAAGGACCTCCCATGCTCATAGATTGGAAGAGATAATATTGTGAAAATGATCATCCTACCAAAAGCAATTTATAGATTGAATGCAATGCCAATCAAAATCCCTGTGACAGTTTTCACAGAATTGGAAAAAACCATCCTAAGATTCATATGGAAGCACAAAAGACCTTGGATAGCCAAAGCAACCCTGATCACTAAGAACAATGCTGGGAGTATTACTATACCAGATATTAAACTGTATTACAGAGCTATAGTCATAAAAA
>NW_008356952.1:278430-278638 GCF_000622305.1 Nannospalax galili
ACCCACAGAATGGGAGAATATCTTCGCCAGCAACACATCTGACAGAGGTTTAACATCCAGAATATATAATGAACTCAAAAAACAAAGTATCAAGAAAGGAAGTAACCCAGTTAAAAGATGGACTAAGGAACTGAACAGAGTTCTCAAAAGAAGAAATAAAGATGGTGAAGAAGCACCTTAAAAGGTGTTCAACATCACTAGTAATTAA
>NW_008356952.1:279104-280859 GCF_000622305.1 Nannospalax galili
TGGTGAAGTCACACAGACTAAGGAAAAGAAAAAAAAAAAAAGGCGTATGTTCTCCCTCATATGTGGATCCTAGCACCAAATCCTTATATAAGTGAATATGTATCCAGATATAAAACTACAGGAACCAGGATAATGAAGAGGAACCAGGGAAGTAAAGGAAAAAAAAGAATCTGAAAGAGAAGAACAGTAGAAAACAGGTGTTAACAAGGGAGATATCGATAATAATTGGATTAGAGGGAAGGTTATACAAGGAACCTAGCGGATAAAGGGAAAGTAGGAGCTCAAGAAAAGTGGGACCATAGGAGAAGGGTATTATTAAGGGACAAATGGAAAAAAATGGGGGCACCTTAAATGGGGAAACCATGGTGGAAGGGTTAGACAATGTGAGAGATAAACAATGCTTATCTAGCTTTAGAAAACGAGAGGGAACCACATTAGACCAACAACCTACTGACAAATTATACATACAACCAGATCAACGAATGTAATATATGCCTAGGTTTATCTGAGAGTGTTTAGTCTTTGCCCAAGCTCTATCTATATGGCATATGGTAATTAAAAGTACCAGACTGGTGGAACTAACCTTCTTGGATGTTTAACAGCCATACTTTGAGGCCTATACTAATTTGACACTATTACATATTTTTGATTTATATTTATTATTTTTTAACCATGTGTATGTGTGGATATGTGCACATAAGTTCAGGTGCCCTTGCAGACTACAGGTACTGGATCCCCCTGGAGCTGGAGTTACAGGCAGTTGTGAGATGCTGGGAACTGAACTTGGATCCTTTACAAGAGCAGTACACGCTCTTAACTGCTGAGCCATCTCTCTAGGCCCCACCATTATTTTTTTTAATTGTGATAAGATACAATGTATAATACAAAGTTTACTGACCTAACTAGAAAAAAGTCAGAATAGGGCAATTTTCAAATGTTCATATGAGAGTCCACTGGAATTTCTTGACAAGTGCTTTCGAAAGAAACCCTCTATTGGGTTCCTCCTCATTTTTCTTTTGTCTTCCAAGGATGGATTCTAGAGTGATGGATTCAAGATTTTCTTTCAGGTAATTTGATAGCTGTTGGAGTGGTTAGAATCAGTGTGAGTTCCCCCTCAAAGGCTTATAGATAGAGGGAGTAAACAAATTTATCCATCATTTTAGAACAATAGCTGGATGTCTCCCTTAGCTACAGGTGGGTACTACAGTATTAAAGACCAAGATTTGAAATCTTACACCTGAGCAGCACTTTCTGATTAGGAACAAAATCATCAATGAGAAATAATTGTCTTAATAACTTTTTATATAGACAAGCCTAATGTCTGGTAAGTGTAATCCCTTGAACTCTTAAAGAAATATACTGATGACTTTACTCTTTGGTTATACTTTCCTTTTGGGTGTTTAAGACCATACAGTTGGCCCAAATAAATCAATTTATTTTTACACTTGAGGTCATTTGAGAATCTGTTCCTTGGGGGTAACATGGGCTTGGGAGGAGCTCCCGACTCCTTTCTTTTACCAGTTCTATTTATGTGAAGATAGGTCAAAGGTCCTGCTCCACCATGACTGGCTTCACTTGGAAGCATGGATGAGATGTTTCCTCTGAGTTGACCCTCCTCTTTGTAGACTGGACACTGGTTCAAATCCATCTCGTGGGGTCTCCACGGCCTCCCTGAACAAGAGGACAGGTGACTCACCACAGTTACAGGAAGCAACCTAAGAGTCCCTCAACAGACTAGTGGATAATTAAAATGTG
>NW_008356952.1:282006-282723 GCF_000622305.1 Nannospalax galili
TTGCTTCTTGTCTTGGTTCTCTGTTTTTTGAGTTCGTTATATATTCTGGTTATTAAACCTGTGTCGGATGTGTCGCTGGTGAAGATTTTCTCCCATTCTGTGGGTTTTCTGTTTGCTTCCTTGGTTGTCTCCTTTGATGTACAGAGCTTTTTAGTTTAATAAGGTCCCATTAGTTAATTCTTGGCCTTGTTTCCTGAGCAATTGGTGTCCGGGTTTAGAAAATCCTTTCCTACACCTATATCTCGTAAGTTTTTCCCAATGTTTTCTTCTAATAGTTTCAGAGTTTCAGGCTGTGCATTGAGGTCTTTGATCCATTTGGAATTGGCTCTTGTGCATGGTAAAAGATAGGGGTTTAGTTTCATTCTTCTACAAGTGGAGATCCAGTTTTGCCAGCACCATTTGCTGAACATGCTGTCTTTCCTCCAGTTAATGTTCTTGGCCCCTGTCAAATATCAGGTGGCTGAAATTGCATTTACTCATATTTGGGCCTTCAATTTTGTTGCATTGATCTCTGTGTCTATTTTTGTGCAGTACCATGTTGTTTTTATGACTATAGCTCTGTAATACAGCTTGAAATCTGGTATAATAATCCCCCTGGCGCTGCTCTTAGTGCTCAGGGTTGTTTTGACTATCCGAGGTCTTTTGTGCTTCCATATGAATATTAGGTAGTTTTCTTCCAATTCTGTGAAAAATGTCATGGGGATTTTGATTGGCATT
>NW_008356952.1:282852-283708 GCF_000622305.1 Nannospalax galili
GAAAAGAACAGCTCTTTAATGTCTTTGGTCAGGTTTATTCCAAGGTATTTTATTTTTTTTGTGGCTATTATGAATGGGAGGGTTTCCCTGTGCTCTTTCTCTGACTGCTTGTCATTGGTATATAGAAAGGCTATGGACTTTTGTAGGTTAATTTTGTAACCTGCCACTTTACTGAATGTGTTCATAACTTCTAGGAGTTTTCTGAAGGCATTTTTGGTGTCCCTTAGATATAATATCATATCATCTGCAAAAAGGGATAATTTGATCTCTTCTTTTCCACTTATTACGCCTTTAATTTCCTGCTCTTGTCTTAGTGCTCTTGCAAGAGTTTCAAGCACTATGTTAAAGAGAAATGGAGATAGCAGGCAGCCTTGTCTGGTTCCTGATTTCAATGGGAATGCTTCCATTTAGAATGATGTTGGCTGTGTGTTTGTTATATATGGCTTTAATTATGTTGAGGTATGTTCTCTCCAGTCCAATTTGCTCTAGGACTTTGAACATAAATGCATGTTGAATTTTGTCAAGGGCCTTCTCTGCATCTATTGACATGATCATGTGCTTCTTGTCTTTGAGTCCATTTATATGATTTATGACATTTATTGACTTACATATATTGAACCATCCCTGCATCTCTGGGATAAAGCCGACTTGATCATGGAGGATGATCTTTTTGATCTGTGTCTGTATGCTGTGTGAAATATTTTGTTGAGAATTTTTGCATCTATGTTCATTAAGGGTATGGGTGTATAGTTTTCTTTTTTGGTTGTATCTTTATCTGGCTTTTGTATTAAAGTGATGCTGGCTCCATAGAAGGAATTTGGAAGTTCTCCCTCGATTTCTATTTTTTTGAATAAAT
>NW_008356952.1:284137-285781 GCF_000622305.1 Nannospalax galili
GATTCAATTTCGTTGATTTCTGCCCTGATTTTTGTTATTTCTTCTTGTCTGCAGGGTTTGGGTTTCGTTTGCTGTTGCTTTTCAGGTGTGTTGAGTTGCAATGTTAAGTCATTTACTTGTGTTCTTTCCAATTTTTTGATGTAGGCACTTAGAGCTATAAACTTCTCTCTAAGGACCGCTTTTAGCATGTCCCAGAGGTTTTGTCGTGCTGTATTGTCCTTTTCATTTAATTCCTGGGATACTTTTATTTCTTTCTTAATTTCTCTTTTGACCCGTTCATCATTCCGGAGTGTGTTATTTAATCTCCATGTGTTCATGTGGTGATTAGTGCTTCTTCGGGTGTTGATTGTAAGCTTTATTACATTGTGGTCTCATAGAATGCATGCAATTATGTTAATCTTTTTGTATTTGTTTATGTTTGTTTTGTGCCCCAGTATATGGTCGATTTTGGAGAAGGTTCCATGGGGTACTGAGTAGAAAGTATGTCCTTTGGTGCTTGGGTGGAATACTTGGTAGATGTCTGTTAAGTCCCTTTGATATATGGTATTGTTTAATTCAGACGTCCCTCTGTTAACTCTCTGCCCTTATGACCTATCTAATAGAGACACTGGGGTATTGAAGTCCCCTACTATTAATAAGTTGGGGTTAATCTGGGTCTTAAAGTCCTGAAGTATTGTTTTTATGAAGTTTGGTGCACCAGAGTTTGGTCAATATATGTTCATGATTGGAATTTCTTCTTGATTCATTGTTCCTTTGATCAAAATGAAGTGGCCCTCTTTGTCTCTTCTGATTAGTTTTAGTTTAAAGTCTATTTTGTCAGATATTAGAATTGCTATGCCTACTTTTTTCTTAGTGCCATTTGCTTGGTATATTTTTTTCCATCCTTTCACTTTGAGATAGTGTCTGTCCTTGAAAGTGAGATGAGTTTCTTGCAGACAATGAAAAGATGGGTTTTTGTTTCTTAATCCATTCACTAAGCCTGTATCTTTTGATTGGGGAGTTCAGTCCATTAATATTTAAAGTTATTAATGAAAGATCGGTATTGAATCCTGTCATTTTTATTTCTGTTTACTCTCTTGGTATAAGTATACTTTTCCACAGTTATACCTTCATTGGATTTCTTTCCACAATCCCTTGGATATAGTCATTCCTTTCTTCAGCTCTTTGTATTGCTTCCAGAACTCTCTGAAGGGCTGGTTTTGTGGACATGAATTCCTTCAGCCTATTTATGTCATGGAAGCTTTCCCCTTCAACTATAATAGACATTTTGGCTGGATATAATAATCTAGGTTGGCATCTGTGGTCATTTAAAACTGTGACTACTTTGGTGCAGGCTCTTCTGGCTTTCATAGTTTGCACTGAAAAGTCAGCTGTAATCCTTAAAGGTTTTTCTTTACATGTGACTTGTTTCTCTTTTGCAGCTTTCAGAATTGTCTCTTTATTTTGTAGTGTAGTGTTTTTATTATGATGTGCCATGGTGAGTTTTTTCTGTGGTCCTGCCTGTTTGGTGTTCTATATGCTTCTTGTATTTGTATGGGCATGTCTTTAATTTTGGGAAATTTTCTTCCATGATTCTGTCAAAGATCTGGCCCATGCCATTATCTTCAGATTCTTCTCCTGCCTATATGCCTATGATTCACAAGT
>NW_008356952.1:286353-291776 GCF_000622305.1 Nannospalax galili
CTGCATTATCTCTAGGGGGTTCTCATTGTACTCCTCTAGAGGACTATTGGTATTTGGTGGGGATATATTATTTTGGTTTTTCATGTTATTATATTTTGTCTGTGATTTTGACATGTGAATTTCTCTTGTAGTTTCTGATTCTTGTGTGAGACTCAGGCCTTCAAGTTTAGGTCTGCTTCTTTTTGTGAACTTCATGTGTCTTTGTGGGTTACTTTTTGGGCATGAAAGGTTGGTTCTTCTAAGCTTCTGTTTCTCTCTTTTGATTTTATATTGGAGTGGCCAGATTGCTTTTGTCTTCAAGAGTTCCCACAGAGGCCCAATTCAGATGATGGGGTTGGACTGGCCTTGGAGCCTGGCCCTTGAAAGATGCTAGTCTAGGTCAGCTGGTGGCAGTGCTACCCAGAGATGCAAAGGCAGATGGGGTGGGAAGAAGCACCAAGGACTCCTGGGGACTGCACTGAGGAGCTGTCTTGGTCTGGATGTAAAGGATCAGGAAGAGGAAAGGTTAGCCCCTGCGTCCCAGAAAGAGGGTGGTGGGTGGTGCAGGCCCAGGGAAGCAGAGGGAGGTGAAGGCGGGGCCAGGCCCAGAAGCAGTGTTCCTGGGGCCCAGAGAAGGCACTAATTTGGTCTGGATGAAAAGGATCAGGAAGCAGTATTGGTTCCCCAGGTGTCTGGGGCCCCAAGAGGAGGAATGGGACAGGACCCAAACTAGGAGATACCGGTGGGGTAGATGGCAGGGTGAATGAGGCTGGGGCAGACAAGGCTCGGAAAGCATGATGGACTTACCCTGGAGAGAGGCCTGTGGGTAGGAGAGAGGCCTGCTGCTGGTGGTACAGGCCCAGGGAAGCAGCTAATTTTGTTTCTTCATCCATTCACTTAGCCTGTGTCTTTTGACTGGGGAGTTCAGTCCATTGATATTTAAGGTTATTGAAAGATGTGTATTGGCTGCTGTCATTTTGATTGCTGTTTTTCTAATTTTGCGTTTCCTCGGTTATACCTTTATTATATTCTTTCATTGCCCCTGGGGTATAGTTGTTTCTCTCTCTGCTCTTTGTATTGTTTCAAGTATTCTTTGAAGGACTGGTTTTGTGGACATGTATTCTTTGAGGCTATTTGTGTCATGGAAGATTTTCTTTCCCCCTCAGCTATAATAGACACTTTTGCTGGGTAAAGTATTCTGGGCTGCTGGCATCTATTGTCATGTAGAACTATAAATACATTGGTCCAGGCTCTTCTGGTTTTCATAGTTTGCATTGATAAGTCAGCTACAATTCTGATGGTCTTTCCTTTATATGTGACTTGTTGTTTTTCTTTTGCTGCTTTCAGTATTCTCTCTTTGTTCTGTACATTTAGTGTTTTTACTATGATATGTCGTGGGGGGGTTTCTTTTCTGATCCTGCCTATTTGTTGTTCTATGTGCTTATTGTTTTGTATGAGGATGTCTTTCCTTATTTTTGGGAAATTCTCTTCTACAATCCTGTTTAAGATCTGGTCAACACCATTAGCCTGAAATTCTCCTTCCTCTATTCCTATAATCTATAGATTTGGTCTTTTCATGGTGTTCAACATCTCTTGCATATTCCATTCCTGTGTTTTTAAAAAATTTTTCATACTCTGCTTGAATGGTCCAATTCTTCAACTTATCCTCCAGTGTTGATATTCTGTTTTCCATTTCATTCATTATAGCGATGAGGCTTTCCCCTGTTGTTTCAAGTTGGCTTATTGAGTTTTGCGTTTCCTTCTTCATTTTTGCCTGAGTTTTCTCCAATGTTTCTATCTCTTTTGTGAATTCATTCAGAAGTATATCCCTATCTTCTTTTAGTTCTTCGATTTGTTTGTTTGTGTGTTCTTTAAATTCATTGAATTCCTTGATCATGTTTATGATTGTTCTTTTAAATTAGTTATCTCTAGGGGGGTCTCCTTGTAGAATTCTTCTATAGGATTGGTGGAGTTTGGCAGGGATATAGTGTTTTGGCTTTCCATTTTATTATTCTTTTGTTGTGATTTTGGCATGTGAATTCCTTTTGTTGTTTATGATTCTGATATGAGAATTAAGTTGAAGTATGCTTCTGTTTGTATTATCAGGGTGCCTACATTCTTTCTTTATTGGTTATGTAAGGCTGGTTGGTACAGGGTTCAGGTTGTCGCAGGTTTAATTTGGAGGGAACTGATGGCTTCAGATCAACTTTTCAGGAGTACCCACAGAAGCCCAATTCAAGTTCCAGTCAGGTACACTCAGGCTTCCTTCACCACATAAGAGGCAAGATCTGGGTGCTCTCAGACAATCCCCTGCATTCTCAGGCCCTATGCCAGAGGGAGGCCAGAACTTGGCTCTCTCTCGCAGTCTGCTGAGAGCAGAGCCACTACACCAGTGGAGGTTGAAACCCACCCTCTCAGGCTGTCTGCTAGGATCTCTGCCTTAGCCTAGCAAAGCCAGATCTACCTTGGTGCCCTGAGAGGGGCCTCACAAAATCCCAAGTAGGGGGATGAGTATGACGCAATTAGGGGAAGCTCACCACCACCACGTGGAAGCAGGATCCAGGGGCTCTCAGGCCCTCTGCCAGAGGGAGTCCAGAACTCCGTACACTCTGGTGGTCTGCTGATATCAGAGCCACTACACCTATGGAGGTCAGAACCCACTCTCTCTGGCTGTCTGCTAGGATCTTAGCCTTAGCCTACCAAAGCCAGATCTGGGGCCTTGGGAGGGGCCTCACGAAATCCCAGGTAGGGGGATGGGTACAGCACAATTAGGAGAAGCTCACCACCAGGTGGAGGCAGGATCCAGGGGCTCTCAGGCAGTCCCCTGCATTCTCAAGCCCTCTGTGTGAGGGAGGCCAGAACTCAGAACTCTCTGGCAGTCTGCTGAGATCCTGACTTAACTATTTTCAAGTCTATGTTCAATAGGAAGTACATCCCCAATTTCCAGAACTCTATCTTACAAAACTAAAATTCTATAGCTGCTGAACAACTCATTACCATCTGTCTCTCAGCCCTGGTAACTCCACTTTCTGTGACTCTGAATTTGATTACTCTAGGACCACAACTGAATGGATACATATAGTATTTGGCATGGTGACTAAATGCAACATGGTATCCTGGACCTGATATGGGAACAGAAAATGGACAATAGTGAAAAACTGGTAAAATCTGAATTAAATCTGTACACCTATGTTAATTTCCTTGTTTTATATACCATGATTATATAAAGTTGGATGAAGGGTATGATGTTAACATGATCTAGAATCACTTAGGAGACGTGTGTTACTGGGAGCCGGCTTTGAGAACAGGTAGTCATAACCCATTTCCAGGTTCTCTCTCTGGTCCTGTGCCTGCTTGAAGACATGAGTGCTCACCTTCTCCTCTGACTACCTCCTGTCATGCTCCCTGCCATGAAAGACTCTTACCTCTCTGCAACTGGAAGCCCAGTAAACTCTTCCTTCTATAAGTTGCCTTGTTCTTTGTGTTTTATCACAGCAACAGAAAAGTAATACAACCATGGAAATTATTAACTTTTTTTTTTTTGAGACAGGGTCTCCCTGTAGTCCCAGCTGTCCTGGAACTCACTATGTAGACCAGGCTGGCCTTGAACTCACAGAGGTCCACCTGCCTCTGCCTCCCAAGTGCTGGGATTAAAAGCTTGTGCCACTATGCCCAACTACATTTATATATTTTTAAACTTTCTACATTTACTTATTTCATGTGGAGAGTGTATGTGGTGTGTGTAGCACAAGCGCGTGGGTGGAGGTCAGAAGACAACTTGTGGGAGTCAGTTTTCTCCTTCCACCATGTGGGCTTCAGAAATTGAACTCAGGTTGTCAGGATTGATGGCAAAGTGCCCTTACTGCTGAGCCATCTCACTGGCCCCAAACATTTGTCATTAATTTTATTTGTAGGTATTTTACAAACCTGTAATCTGGACACTTGGAAGGTAGGAAGATCTCAAGGCCAGCCTGAATACAGTGAGAATCTGGTTCAATAAAAACAAAATAAAATAAAATACCCTCCCCCATAATAAACAATCAAAATAAAGAACATTTTTTAATGAATGGAAGAAAAAAAATTTTAAATATTTTATTTATTATTTTCATTTTATATGTATGAATATATTGCCTGAATGTGAGTAGGTGCACCCGTGTGGTGCAATGCCCATGGAGGTCAGAAGAGGGTGTCAGATTCCCTGGGAATGGAGTTACGGATGGTTGTTAGGTACCATATGTGTTTTGGGAATTGAACCCAGGTCTTCTGTAAAAGTAGCCAGTTCTCTTAACCACTGAGCCAGCCCCAGAAGCAAAATTTTAAGGATTACATTTTCCCCATGGTCTCTTTTTCCTATTAATTCTTCTCGTCACCTATTATTCTAATGTATATCTTCTGTAACTTCTTATCTGAAAATACTATTACTAATCTGTGTAATAGTACATAGTGTTTGTGTTTACACAGGATCCATTTTTTGTCATTGTCATAGTTGTTATAATAACAGTAAATAATAACAACCCTCAACTACTCAGTATTCACCAAATAGCAAGAACATTGTGCACTTAATCTCAATTTCCTTTTATATTCTAGTGAGATACCCAGGCATGTTGATACACAATTATAATTTCAACATTCAAGAAGCTGAGGCAGGAGGATAGGGAATTCAGGGGCAGCCTGGGCTACATCTATACTGAGACCGTCACTCAATAGAAAGAAAACAAAATAACCCATTGAAATGTTGGCATTTTATAGGTAAATAAATTTATCAGTTTGCCTAAGCACACACAATTAACAAAGGAAGGCCTGTCATATTCCAAATAAATGGTTTTGGTTTTATTGCTGTTTTGTTTCATTTTTGCTTCGAAATAATGTCTCACTATGTAGTTGAGGCTGGCCTCAAATTCCCTAGCCTCCTGCTTTGGTCTCCCAAGTTTTGGGAATAAAAGTGTGTGTCATTCTGCCTCACTAAACTGACTGTGAAAATTTTTCTTTATCAAGTTATAAAACATCCATAAATATTTATTTTACTTTTTAATTGAGACATACTATTTGGTCGTGTGTGTATGTATGTGTGTGTATGTATGTGTGCGTATGCATCTTTACAAAGTATATTCTGGTAATTCAATACATGCACATAATATTTAATAACCAAAGTAGAGTAATAAATATTTCTAATTTTTCAACCCTTACAATACCAATTTAAAAGCATGTTTTTAAATTTTTTCATCAAATATTTACAAAAACCCTGCTGTCTTCTGGCCTACTCTAGGTTCTGCAGCCTCTCCTGAGGTCTCTAGGTGCTGGCACTCTGGCCTCTAGGGGGCACTCTTTTCTTTTTCATAGTGTGGATTCATTCACAAAGCCAAGAGCACTGATAAGCACAGAAAAAATATTTAAAACGTCACAGACTGCCTTAGACAAACAGCAAAAAAAAAAAAAAAAAAAAA
>NW_008356952.1:292296-300476 GCF_000622305.1 Nannospalax galili
GGCCAGCATAGCGAGTTCCAGGCCAGCTGGGGCTACAGGGAGACTCTGTCTCAAAAAAGACAAAAAAAAAAAAAAAAAAAAAAAAAACCGGAGAAATATAGAACTAAATAATTTGATTCAATGAATGCAGCATAGGCATCTGACACTCTAAAAGAATTTCTCCCTACCTTGCTTCCCACTACATATACAAACAGAAGCCATTTTTTAATAAAAGCTAAATTCTTCAAGCACTAGCTTCCAGGCTGGGCAGGGTAGTTTCACACAGGAGTGCCAAAGTTCCAGGCTCCATTTCTGCTCTCTGCCTCTTTCTTAGGTACTAAGCATGCCGGTCTTCCTCTCTGGGAAGAAGACTGCTGGAGTCTTTCCCTAAAGGTTCGTGTGTTGAAATCTTCACCCCCACTGTGGAAGTGCGGAAGTGGTGGAATCTGTAAGAAATGGGGCCTCGAGGCTGGAGAGATGGCTCAGCGGTTAAGAGCACTGACTGTTCTTGCAGAGGATTCAGGTTCGATTCCCAGCACCCACATGGCTGCTACGAACAGTCCTTAACTCCAGGTCCAGGGTAATCTGAAGCCCTCTTCTGACCTCCAAGGCATTGCACAACATGGGTGCACTCACATACATGCAGACAATACACTCATACACATAAAATAAAAACAATAAATAAAATAATTCTTTAAAAAAAGAAAGAAATAGGGCCTCATGTAAAGTTACTAGGTCATGGGGGCCCACTTTCATGAATGGATTAATACCGGTCTCATGACCTCAATTGGGTTAAGGATTCATATCCAAAAGAGGGGTTGTTATAAAAATGCAAGCCTGAGCCAGGCGTGGTGGCGCATTCCTTTAATCCCAGCGCTCAGAAGGCAGAGAGAGGCAGGCAGAGCTCTGTGAGTTCAAGGCCAGCCTGATCTATATGATGAGTTCCAGGACAGCTGGGGCTACAGAGAGAACCTGTCTCAAAAAGACCAAAAATAAATAAATAAATAAATAAAGAAAGAAAGAAAGAAAGAAAGAAAGAAAGAAAGAAAGAAAGCCTGAACCCTCTCTTCTTGCTGTGTAAGCCCTTCCTCACACATTGCTTGCTTCTCTTACACACTCCTGCTCTGATGCTGTCCACCATGTTTTGATGCAGCCAGAGACCCAAATCAGAGGCTGACAAGTATGAGGCTGGTTGATCATTGACTTTCAGCCTCCAAAACAGTGAGCTCAATAAATCTACCATTAAGACAGGCCTGATGGGGGCATGCCTATAATCTCAGCATTCTGGAGGTAGAGGCGGGAGGATCAAGAGTTTAAGGCCAGCCTCAGCTATAAAACAAGTTCCAGGCCAATCTGGGCTACATGAGACCATGCCACAAAAAAAAAAAAAAAAAAAAAAAAAAAAAAAAAGAAAAGAAAACAAAACAAAACAAAAACCCAAACAAACAAACATATAACTTTTTTTTAAAGATAGGTTTATTTGGGGGGCTGGAGAGTTGGCTCAGCAGTTAAGAGCACTGACTGCTTTTGCAGAGGACCCAGGTTCAATTCCCAGCACCCACATGGCAGCTACAAACCATCCTTAACTCCAGTTCCAGGGGAATCCGAAGCCCTCTTCTGACCTCTGCAGCACTGCATGACATAGGTGCACTCACTTACATGCAGGCAATACACTCATATACATAAAAAAATAATAAAATATTTAAAAAGATATATTTATTTTTATTTTATATGAGTATTTTGCCTGGATGCATGCATGTGCACCATTTGTGTGCCTGGTGCCCTCAGCGGCCAGAAGAGGGCATCAGATTCTCTGGAACTGAAGTTACAGGTGGTTGTTAGCTGCCCTGTTGGTGCTGGGAACTGAACTCAGGTCATATGCAAGAACAGCATGTGCCCTTAACCACTGATTCCTATAAATCTATTTCTTACACACAACCCCATGTCAGATATTTTAGTACCAACAGACCAAGACAGCAACAGTGTATACCCTTAGGGTTGTAGTCTTACTCTTGTTGGGAGATGGCTCTTTTATTCCAGTACTTCTTGCCAAAACAAAAACACAAGACCTTGAGTTCTTATATTATTTATCTATAATTGCATAGCAAATTACCACCAAACATTGAAGCTTTAAACAATAAATATTTATTTTCTATACATTTCTGTGGGTCAGGATTATGGACGTAGTCTTTATGGGTACCTCTTGTACAGGGTCTATCACAGATTATAGTTAAGGTACAGACAAGATACAGTCTGTAGATGATCTGCTTCCAAGTATACTTAGGTAGCCATTGGCTTTAGGTCCTCACTGAATATTGGATAGTGACATCTCTTCCTTGTCAAGTAGGTCTATCCATAAAGCAACTTACTACAGAGTGGGTGAATGCAAGATCAAGAGAGGATGCCCAGGACAAAAGCCACACTCTTTATAGCTTCATCTTTGATTACTACTATGTAATACTCAGTTAGCTAGGGGTGGCTGAGTTAGTATGGCCCATGAAACCCTGGGGGAGGGACAGCAAAAGACAAGGTACCTTAAGGACCACTTAACATTTAGCTTCTTCTTTCTACCACACTACTCTTCATCCACTCTAAACCATTGTGTTTGCTGATTCTAAGAGTAACCTTGTTTTTTTGTTTGGGTTGGTGTTTGGTTGTTTTTTGGGTTTTGGTGCTGAGAATTGAACCCAGAGCCTCCTAGAATGCTCAGTGCACTCACCATGGGAACAGTCTTGAGGGATAAGGTAACAGTTCCCTCTGGGACAAAGGGTAGGCTAAACTCACTGCTTGCTTCCTGCAAAAGCAATGGGTTCCCTAAGCTCATTATTCCCCCTGTGCAGTGCAAACCCACTGTCTGCTCTCCTTTATGTCACCCTTGTAAGTCTTGGAGACAAGAGGAATTACAACCAACATATTCATATTCATGTTTTGTTGTTTATTTCTGTTTTACTGTACTAATGTACGTTGATATTAAGGAGAAAACAGAAATAAACCCTCTAGCTTTACTTGCTTTCAGTTACTCACTTTTAGTTGACTTTAAAAATCGTTAATTTCAGAGGTTACATAACTGAGCAGTATGTTTAGCCTCCCACCAACTTTGCTGTAGATAACACCTTTAACATGTGGGTCGTAATGATAACAGTGGCCTTGACTGCTTCTCAGGCACTCAAAGCCGGTTTCGTCAAAACCACTTTATTTGGGCTTGCCCAAGTGTCTGATTCCTGACATTTTAATGCCAGGAAGCCTCAAACGCCACCCTCAGATCATGCCAACACCACTGTTTCTGAATGTGAGTCCCACGAGGAGCCCAGAAGCTTGATGGGGCATGCACAAACCACTCATTACTTCTCTATCAATGTCCATGCTCCAAGCCTAAGTCATCATCCTTCTTTATCTCACTAATGTCCTCAACCCTGCCCTTAAGGACTTGGGCTTCCCCCTCTAGGCTTAACTGCCTTGAGAATAAGCTTTTTCTCTCTTCGACCAAACCTGTCGCCAGAATTGACTTACTATGTGGCCTGTTTTATAACTATGCCTTCTGCTATCATTCATGAAATAGTAACAGGCTAACTTGTTGGCATATAAGTAGGATACAATCATTGCAGACCTGACACTTTGACTCAACAGGATGACCTCACTGGAATTGTGTGAAACCAACATGTATACAAGATATTCATATGTACATTCATTTTATCTAATGAACATTTATGTTATTAGATATATAACAGTTATTATTTTGAGAGTTTATGGATATAAATTCATCTAATTCTGATACATTTTTATGAAAATATTTTTTTAATTTTATGTGTATGAGTGTATTGCCTGCATGTATGTGAGTACACCCATGTTATGCAGTGCTGCAGACAGAGGTCATAAGAGGGCTTCAGATTCCCCTGGAACTGAAGTTAAGGATAGTTCGTAGTGCCATGTGGATGCTGGGAATCGAACCTGGGTCCTCTGCAAGAGCAGTTAGTGCTTTTAACCACTGAGCCATCTCTCCAGGCCCCATGAGATACTTTAAAAATTCCCATTTTACAGATGGGATGAAGAAGCACAAATATGTTACACTTGCAACGATAATAGACTGCCCCAAGTCACACAGTTCATAAGTGTCAGAGCCCTGTTATCCAAAAGAAACAAATACCAACAAACTTTGACCCACTGTTCTCACACTGTGTTAAGAGTTGGGAAGAGGTAAAGCAAAGAGAAGATGAGGGAATGATGAAATAGTTAATTCTTCAAAATACTTGTTGGATTATCAATTTCAAACTTTTAATTCCTAACATCTGTAGCAGGAGGCCTCCAAAGATGGTGCCGACTCAGAGCCCTGGGACTCAGCGAGAATTCACTTCACTTCTTGGTCCGCAAATAGCCCACCAAAAGGAGCCCACGCCTCCTTACCCTCCTGGAGAGCCCAGTGACTGCTGACAGACTGCGTGGCACGGACCAATCAGAAAACATTTTGTTGACTAAAGGGACTTGGGGGCTTAGATAATGGAACTATAAGGCCTGCCCCCTCCTACAATAAACAAGCTTGCAGCACCTCGCCTAGTGCTTGCTTCAATCCGACTCCCAGAGTCTGTATGTTGTGACTCCGTGACTTTTGCCCCCCCAATCAGCAGGGGACCCGATCCAGGTTAGGGTCTTCACAGCTGGCCTGAGGAGAACCCGCAACAAACATCAAGATTTTTATTTATTTTCATTTTATGTGTATGAATGTTTTGTTTACATTTATGTACCATGGACATGCTTGGTGCCCATGGAAGCTAGAAGAAAGCATGGGCTCCCCTGGAACTGGAGTGTTAGCCACCATGTGGTAATCTGCCCAACATTGCTCTTTGTGCTCAGGATTGCTTTGGCTATACAGAGTCTTTTGTGATTCCATATGAATTTTAGGATGATTTTTCTATTTCTGGGAAAAATGTCATAGTGGTAGGGGAGCTATGGGGTGGGTGCAGATAGGGGAGGGGGTCCAAATATGATTGACATGTAGTGTATAAAATGCACAAAAATTAATTAAAAATATACATTGAAAAAAGAATATCATAAAGATATTGATTGGGATTGCATTGAATCCTTAAATTCTTTTTGGTAGGATGATCATTTTCACAATATTAATTCTACCAATCCACAAGCACGGAAGATCTTTCCATCTCCTTGTGTCTTTTTCAATTTCTTTCTTCAAAAATTTAAAATGTTCATTTCAGAGATCTTTAATGTCTTTCATTAGGTTTATGCCTAGACATTTTTGATATATTGTGAATGGGAGTGTTTCCATGAACTCTTTCTGATTGCTTATTATTGGTATATAGAAAGACTAGTGACTTTTGTATATTCATTTTGTATCCTGCTACTTTGATGAATGTGTTGATCATTTATAGAAGTTTTCTGGTGGATTTTTGAATCTCTTAAGTATATCATATCATCTGGAAATAGTGATAATTTCACCTCTTCTTTTCCGATTAGTGCTCCTTTAATTTCCTTTTCTTGTCTTATTGCTCTAGAGTTTCAAGCACTATATTGAGAAGAAATGGGGATAGTGGACTGCCTTATCTGGTTCCTGATCTTAATGGGAATACTTTCACTTCTTTTCCATTTAGATGATCTTGGCTATGGGTTTGTTGTATATAGCTTTAATTATGTTGAGGTATGTTCCTTCCAGTCCAATTCATTCTAGGACTTTCATCATAAAGGCATGTTGGATTTTATCAAATACCTTTTCTGTGTCTATTGAGATGACTGTGTGATTTTTGTCTTTAAGTCCATTCATATGATTATGTTACTGACTTATGTACATTAAACCATCTCTGCAGCTCTGGAATAAAGTCAACTTATCACGGTGGATGATCTTTTTGATATGTGTCTGTATGTGATTTGTGAGTATTTTGTTGGGAATTTTTGCATATATTTTCATTAGGGATCTGGGCCTATAGTTTTGTTGTTGTTGTTGTGGTGGTGTCATTACCTGGTTTGGGTATTAGAGTAACACTATATTCAGAGAAGGAGTTTGGGAGTTCTCCCTCCCTCTTTCTTTTTTCTTTTTCTTTTTCTTTTTTTCTTTTTTTTTTTTTTTTTTTTTTTTGAGACAAGGTCTCCCTATAACCCCAGCTGAACTGGAACTCAGTATATAGACCAGGTTGGCCTTGAACTCACAGAGATCTGCCTGCCTCTGCCTCCTGAGTGCTGGGATTAAAGGTATATACCACCACACCCAGCCCTGTTTCTATCTTTTTGGTTAATTTAAGCAGTATTAGTTGTAGATCTTTGAAGGTCTGGTAAAATTCTGCTGTGACAGACAAGAAGAAATAACAAAAATGAGGGCAGAAATTAATGAAATCGAAACAAAGAAAACAATACAAAGAATCAGCGAATCCAAGAGCTGGTTCTTTGAAAAGATAAACAAGATTGACAGACCGCTAGCCCAGTTAACCAAAAGAAAGAAAGAGCACCTCCAAATCAAAAAAATCAGAGATGAAAGGGGAAACATCACAACAGACACCAGAAAGATACAGAACATTATAAGGGAATACTTTAAAAACCTATATGATGCCGGGCGTGGTGATGCATGCCGTTAATCCCAGCACTTGGGAGGCAGAGGCAGGCAGATCTCTGTGAGTTCAAGGCCAGCCTGGTCTACATAGTGAGTTCCAGGACAGCTGGGGCTACAGGGAGACCCTGTCTCAAAAAAGACAAAAAACAAAACAAAACAAAACAAAACCCATATGCTACTAAATTTGAAAACCTAAAAGAAATGGATGGATACCTAAAGGCATGGGAACCACCAAAAACTAAACCAAGAAGAGATTAACAGCTTAAACAGACCCATAACACAAAAAGAAATTGAAGCAGTAATACAAAACCTCTCAGCTAAAAAAAGCCCAGGATTTACAGCAGAATTCTATCAGACATTTAAAGAAAATCTACATCCAATACTACTTAATTTATTCAAAAAGATAGAAATGGAGAACTTCCAAATTCCTTCTATGAAGCCAGCATCACTCTAATACCAAAGCCAGGTAAAGATACAACTAAAAAAGAAAACTATAGACCCATATCCTTAATGAACATAGATGCAAAAATTCTCAACAAAATACTTGAAAACCGCATACAGACACATATCAAAAAGATCATCCACCATGATCAAGTCAGCTTTATCTCAGAGATGCAGGGATGGTTCAATATAGGTAAGTCAATAAACATCATAAATCATATAAATCGGCTCAAAGACAAGAACCACATGGTCATCTCAATAGAAGCAAAGAAGTCTTTGACAAAATTCAACATGCTTTTATGTTCAAAGTCCTAGAGGGAATTGGACTGGAGGGAACATACCTCAACATAATTAAAGCCATATATAACAAACCCACAGTCAACATCATTCTAAATGGAGAAAATCTGGAAGCATTCCCATTGAAATCAGGAACCAGACAAGGCTGTCCACTATCTCCACTCCTCTAACATAGTGCTTGAAACTCTTGCAAGAGCTATTTAATAAGACAAGAGCAGTAAAGGAGTAATAATTGGAAAAGAAGAGATCAAATTATCCCTTTTTGCAGATGATGTGATATTATATCTAAGAGAGACCACAAATTCCACCAGAAAACTAGAAATTATTAACACGTTCAGTAAAGTGGCAGGTTACAAAATTAACTTACAAAAGTCTGTAGCCTTTCTATATAAGAATAGCAAGCAATCAGAGAAAGCGTATACGAAAACACTCCCTTTCACAATAGCTGCAAAAAAAAAAAAAGAATCTCGGAATAAACCTGACCAAAGACATTAAAGACCTCTACAATGAAAATTTTTACATCTTTAAAGAGATTGAAGAAGACATCAGAAGATGGAAGGACCTCCCATGCTCATGGATTGGAAGAATTAATATTCTGAAAATGACCATCCTACCAAAAGCCATTTATAGATTCAATGCAATGCCAATAAAAATTCCAATGATATTTTTCACAGAATTGGAAAAAAAATCCTAAGATTCGTATAGAAACACAAAAGACCTCAGATAGCCAAAGCAACACTGAGCACTAAGAGCAATACCAGGGGGAATTACTATACCAGATTTTAAACTGTTTTACAGAGCTATAGTCATAAAAGCAACACGGTACTGGCACAAAAATAGACCCAGAGATCAATGGAACAAAATTGAAGACCCAAATATGAGTAAATGCAATTTCAGCCACCTGATATTTGAC
>NW_008356952.1:302532-337805 GCF_000622305.1 Nannospalax galili
ACCAGTTGGACAAATAGGGGGGAATGCCTGGGAGTGCCAACAACACAGCAGACAGTAGCAGGGATATCAGAGTATAAGGGCTCTAGTGGGGAGAGGGAGGCTATGTTAGGGTGCCATTTGGGGAGTGGGTGTGCAGTTGAATAAGATGCCCAACCTCTAGATAGGCTGACTAGATTCACCAGTTGGACAAATAGTGGGGAATGCCTGGGAGTGCCAACAACACAGCAGACAGTAGCAGGGATATCAGAGTATAAGGGCTCTAGTGGGGAGAGGGAGGCTATGTTAGGGTGCCATTTGGGAAGTGGGTGTGCAGTTGAATAAGATGGCTTGGGATGTTCTGTGAGATATGTACACCAAAAAAATCAAGAAATTTTTTAAAATGTATTATATCTGAGGAGGAAGCATGGAAATTTATGTCATGTTAATTTGTAGAGGTGATAAACATTACCATTGAAATCTACCCAATGACTTTATAGACATACACAGGTGCTGAGGATCCAACTGCAACTGATTATGACTGGTAATAATCAGATACATACAGATTAGAGATGCATACGCCAATATCTCAGTGTTAGTAGCAAAAACAATGAATTTTTCTGCAAGGAACAGTATATTCTAAAATGAAACGGAGATCTTTTTTAAAGGTTAAAACTCATCCAATTTTATGTCTTACAGGGCTTATACCGAGTTCAATATTGTATGATTGTATTAATTCATCTGTGAACCTAAAAATTTACAGCCACCTTTGAAAGAGATGTGTCCTTGCTCTGGAATGTGTTACTGAATATGTTAAAGCTGTTATGAAATGCTTCTTCTAAAAAAAATTCTGTTGTGAATCCATCTGGACCTGAACATTTTTAATTGGGAGAATTTCTATTACTATATCAATATCCTTGTTTGTTATGGGTCTAAGTTACTGACCTCTTCTTGGTTTAACTTTGGTGGTTCTATTAATTTTAAAATTCATTCATTTCTTTTAGATTTTCTAATTTAATAGGGCACAAATTTTTAAAGTGTTCCCTTATAACATTCTGGGTGTTTTTGGTGTGTCTATTGTGATATTTCTCCTTTTGTCTCTGATTTTTTGGTTGGTTGGTTGGGCTAAGGGTCTATCTTCTTTATTTTTTCAAAGAACCAAGTATTAGATTCATTGATTCTTTGTATTGTTTTCTTTGTTTCTATTTCATTGATTATTGCTCTGATTTTTGGGTCTGGGTTTGGTTTATTCTTGCTTTTCCAGATTCTTGAGTTGCATCATCAAGTCATTTATTTGTATTCTTTCTGGTTTTTTAATGTAGGTGCTTAGAGCTATAAGCTTTCCTCTTAGGATTGCTTTTAATGTGTACCAGAGGTTTTTATTGAGACAGAGTCTGTCTATGTAGCCCAGACTGGCCTTGAACTTGGCAATTCTCTTACTTTAGCCTCCCAAGTGCTAGGATTACAGGCATATACCACCTCATCTAATCTCAAACATGTATAAATTTTATACAGACTATTCTCTGGTTAGTCTTTACTGTTCTCAAATAGGCCAATTGGCCTAATAGGCAGGTTTATTTGGCCTGCACAATACTATGGATTAGTTCTTAGCATTTTGAAATTGTGCTCTTTGAATAAGAATGCATATTTCCAGTGTTAATTGAAAATTAATAAGCATTAATAAGTGTGATGGTTAATCTTCATTGTCCACTTGGCTGGATTTGGAATCCCCTAGAAAACACACGTCTAGGTTTATCTTTGAGAGCATTTCCAGAGGGTTTCGCTGAAGAGGGAAGACTCATCCTGAGTAAGCACAGCATCACTAGCTGGAATCCTGGGCTGAATAAAAAGGAAAAAAGGAAAAAGCAAGCTGAGCACCAGCACTCTTTTCTCTCTGCTTCCTGCCAGCACAATGTGACCAGCTGCCTCACGCTCCTACTGCCAAAGCTAGACCTGGTTTTGCCACCATGCCTTGCCTGTCATGATGGACTGTTCTCTCAAATTGTGAGCCAAAATAAACTCTTCCTTTTTAAATTAAAAAATTGAATTTATTTATTTTGTGTGTGCACACTGGGGGGAGGTATGAGTGCACTCTGCCACAGTGTGCATGTGCAGGCCAGAGGACAACATTCAGGGGTCAGTTTCTCTCCTTCCACCATGTGGGGCCCAGGGATCAAACTTAAGTCATAAGGTTTGGTACAAGTGCCTTTATGCACAATCGTTTTCTTGTCTTATCCTTCCTTTCTAAAGTTACTTTTGTCTAGCATTTTGTTGAGTATTTTGTCATAACAAGAAAAGTAACTAATACCCATGGGCCTATGCATTTACATAGCTACAAACAATAGCTACTGTTAGTGGCTCCCTTTAGAGAGAGTGTGAAGTTTTTTTTTGTTTTAGATAGCCCCTTACTCACTGAGATTGTCTAGTTGCCATTCATCATCTCACTTTTACCTCTCCTGACACAGCATCTTTGATGTCTTCTGGGTATTTTGGCCATTTAAGTTGGTAAACTGTTCTACATCTGATGTGGAAGCCTTTCATCCAGCACCACTGATTGCTTTGGAGGTTCCCTGGAGAAAACATGGGCTTCAGATGGAATGAGCATCACTCTGCTGCTTCTCTCCTGTGTGACTGGCCAGGGTAAGGTTCGTTTACCTCTTTGATCTCCTGTTTCTTTATCTGTAAAATGAAAATAATGGTGAGGTAGTTAAGAGGATTAAAGATAATAACATAGCACTGAAGAGAGACAGGAAGTGAGAGCAGCAGGTTCCTTTGATAAGCCCTATGCTCTCAGAAGGCCAGGCCACTCCTGTTAGGTTCCCGCATTGTCAGCTCAGAATGCGTTTGTAGATACTCTCAGGTATTTGGATACATGTAAGAAAAAGATACGAGGCCAGATATCACTTAAGTAAAAATATTTTCTAAAATTGTCAGCTTCCATCTCTAAGAAGTCATCAAGAGTTAGTGTTTGGTAAACGAGTAGCATGTCTACGACTTGGATGATAATTATATACTATGGTAAGTCAAATTCTTGCAATAAGATATATTTGAAAAATAAAAATAAAAAAAATACGAGAGTTGATATGGTTTCCATTCTGGAAAACAATCTTAAAAAGACAATTTCCTTGGGTTGAGGAGATGGCTTAGTTGGTAAAGTGCTTACCAGAAGCATGGGGACCTGAGTTCAGATTACCACCACCCATATAAAAACCCAGGTTCAGTGGAAAGCACCTATAATCCCAGGGAGGTGAAGACAGGAGAATCCCTGGGGCTTGCTGGCCAAGCAGTCTAGCCAAATTGATAAGCTCCAGGTTTAGTAAGAGACCCCCATCTCAAAAAATAGGTAGAAAGGAGCTAAAGAGATGACTCAGCAGTTAAAAGCACTTTCTGCTCTTAAAAGGTACCAGGTTCAATTCCCAGCACCCATATGATGGCTAAGAACCATCTGTAACTTCAGTTCCAGGGGATCCAATGCTCTCTTCTGGTCTCTGCAGGCACTATAGTTACATGAAGACTATAAACATTCATAAACATAACATAAAATTAAAATATAGGTGGAGAGAGGTCACTTAACATCAACCTTTGGTCTCCACACACATATGCACACACGTGCATACACAAAGACACGAGACATACAAACACACACAATTTTTAAAGACAATTTTCCATACTTCACTTGCCTAGACCTTCCAAAGGTCTCCTGATACATCTATACATAAAATCCATACTCTGTTTTCTGTTTGCCTCTACAACAAATGGTCACAAATGTGGAGGTTTAAAACAATACCAATAAGGTGATCATTCAACTCTATAGGCTACAAGTCTGACATGAGTGTCACTGAACTAAAATTAAAGTGTAGGTAGGGCTTCATTCCTTTATCTTAAGCTTTGGAAGTGAACTCATTCTCCTTTTCTAGCCTTGAAAAGACAAGCTACATTGCGTTATTTGTGAGTCTATTCACGTACATGCGTCGTTACACTTTGTCTCAGTCATTTTTGTCTCCTACTCTCCTCCTTCTCCATCTCCAGCTGACTCCCCTTCTCCCTCCTGTTAGTCCTCCTTCTTCTTTTCCTTTACATATAATCCATCACCCCTTATCTTTCTCACCCCTCCTTAAAATCTCTTCCTCCCGTCTCATAATTTCTTTTCTTATTTTGAGACCATCAAACACACCCACATCCACACTTTTAAATTGAGGATCTGCATATGAAGGAAAACACTTTCCCTGAGACTGATTTATTTCACTTAACAATGATTTCCAGTTATATCTATTTTCCTGCAAGTGTCATGATTTCATTTTTCTGTATAGCTGCAAAACAATCCAATGTGTTTATGCACGACAGTTTCTTTATTCACTCATCTATTGACAGACATTTAGACTGGTTCATTTCCTGGCTATTATGAACAGTGTGGCTGTAAAGATGGATATGCAAGTATCTCTGTGGCATGCTGACTTAGAGACCTTTGGGAACATCCCTGAGGGCAGTATAACTGGGTCATATGGTAGCTCTATTTTCAGTGTTTTGGGGACCTTCATACTGATTCCCATAGTGGTTGCACAAGTTCACATTCCCACCAGTAGTGAATACGGGTTCCTTTTTCCCTATATCCTCACCAGCATTTTTGTCATCTGTCTTCTTGATCATAACCATTCTGACTCAATGATAGCCATCAGTGAGATGGAATCTTAAGGTAGTTTTGCATCTCTCTGATGGCTAAGGTTGTTGAACACTATTTCAAGTATATATTGGTCATTTTTATTTCTTCTTTTAAGAACTGTCAACAAGAACAACAACAAAAAAAAAAAAAAAGGAAAAGGAAAAGGGGTAGTGATGCATGCCTTTAATCCCAGCACACAGGAGGCAGAGGCAGGTAGATCTTTGTAAGAGGCCAGCCTGGTCTACATAGTGAGCTCCAGGCCAGCTGGGGCTACAGGAGATCCTGTCTCAAAAAGACCAAAAAGCACAGTAACAACAGAACTGTTTTATTAGCCCATTTATTGATTAGATAATTTGTATTTTGGTATTTAATTTTTTCAGTTCCTTATATATGTTGGATATTAATCTCCTATCTGATGATAGTTGACCAAGATTTTTTTCCTCATTCCATAGGCTTGTCTCTTCATTCTGGTGATTGTTTCCTTTGCTGTACAGAAGTTACTTAAGTTCATGTAGTCCCATTTGTTAATTCTTAGGATTATTTCCTGTGCTATCGGAAAGTCTTTATGCCTACATCTTAATTTTTTTACTTTGTGTATGTGTGTGTGTGTATGTGTGTGCACATGCACACACATGTGCATTCATATGCCACAGGATACGTGGAGGTCAAATGACAACTTGTGAGAGTTTGTTTCTCCTTCCATCATGTGGGTCCTGAGGGTCTGTCTAACTTGGGTTGTCAGGCTTGGTGGCAAGTGCCTTTACCCACTGAGCCATCTCACTGGCCCAGTATGCATACACCTTGAAGTCTTTTATCTCTGGCAGTTTCAAAGTTTTAGGTGTTACATTTAGGTACTTGATCCATTTTGAATTGATTTTAGTGCCAGGTGAGAGCTGTGTATCCAGTTTCATTCATCTGCATATGGAAGCCCAGTTTTCCTAGCACTGTCTGCTAAAGAAGTTGTCTTTTCTCCAATATTTATTTTTGGCATCTTTGCCCAAAAAATTAGGTGACTGTAGCTGTGTGGCTTATTTCTGGGTCCTCTATTCTATTCTACTGGTCTACAAATCTGTTTTCATGCCAGTACCATGCTATTTTTGTTACTATGGCTCTGTACATAATTTGAAGTCAAATACTGTGATAACTCCAGCACTGGTCTTTCTGCTTAGGATTGCTTTAGCTTCTTAGAGCATTTTATGCTTTCATATGAGTGTAGAATTTTTTTCTAGTTCTGTGAAAAAATATCATTGGAGTTTTGATGAGAATTTCATTGAATCAGTAGACTGCTTTTAACCATTTTCACAATATTGGTTCGGCTAATTCATAAACAAAGGAGTTCTTTCCTCTAGTGTTTTCTTCAGTTTCTTTCTTTTGTCTCTTAAAAAATTCAGTTACAGAGGTCTTTCACTTCCTTTCCTTGGTTAGGTTTATTCTTTTTTTTTTGTCTTTTTGAGACAGGGTCTCCCTGTAGCTCCAGCTGTCCTGGAACTCACTATGTAGACCAGGCTGGCCTTGAACTCACAGAGATCTGCCTGCCTCTGCCTCCCGAGTGCTGGGATTAAAGGTGTGCACCACCACACCCAGCAGTTTATTCCTTTTTTAAAAGCTGTTGTGAATGGACTTCCCTCGCCCTGATTTGTTGTTTAGTTATTGGTATATAAAAAACCTACTGATTTTTGTATGCCAGTTTTCTCTTACTTCTTTTGCAAGGCTGAGGATCAAACCCAGGGCCTCACATCTGGAAGGCAACCTACATCTCATCTTTTATCTCCTGTTTCTGCTTTCAGGGGGCCGTGTGATTACTGGACCCACCAGGGATATTCTTTCTATCGTAAGGCCAGCTGGTAGACAAACTTAATTCCATATGCAACCCTTAAGCCTTTGCCATATAATAACACATTCACAGGTACAGAAAATAGGAGGTAGACAACACAGAGGTTGTCAATCAGTCTTAATGGGTATATATTTTACATATGAAATTCATATTTTATATAATTTAAAATTTTACCATATTTGTATTTGTCTTAATCCTCAAACAACCCTGTGAAGTAAAAGCTACATTTATCATAAGACAACAAGCTAGTTAAGAAATGTGTCTGGTTTCAGGGCTGGTAAGTGAGATTCAAGGCCAGAGCTGTTTTCTTTTAAAGACAGGTCCTCCATCATTGGGTTGTCCTAAAATTAGTTCAAATTGTACCTTCCAACAAAAGGTTACTGTAATGAAAATAGCATTTTGTGTGGAAGGAACAGTTCAAGGGGAATATACCAGTTAAAATTCAAATAAACATCACACCTGAGCAACAAGACTGCCTTCGTGGGTTGCTTATACGTCATACACTTTTGGTAGACGATTTTTACTTTTCATTTCATGCCTAAAGTTTCTGAACTGTTCATCACTGCTGCTTTTCAAATGTTAAACTGGTCAGGTGTGATGGTGGATGGCTGTAATCCCTGCACACTAGAGGCTTACACAAGAGACTCATGAATTCCAGGCCAGTCTAACTACAGAGAGACCATGTTTTTAAAAAATGTTTTTAGTTGGCATAAGCTCTCCTAAAGCTGGAAGCTTTGACTTCGCTTATTTGCATTTTTTTTCTATTTGTTTAGCATTCTGCATCTAGATTAGAATTTCATTTTTCTCTTAGGTTCAAATGTTATTTTTTTTTCTTTTTATTTTTTTTTTAACTTTTAAAGAATTTATTGAGAATTTCATATATGCATATAAGGTGTTTTGATTAAATCCATGTGCACTCCCTCCCCTCCAACTCCTCCCATATCTCCCCATCACTTTTTCCTAAATAACTTCATGTACTCTTTTTTTTTTTTTTTTTTTAACGTGGTTTTTTGCTACTCTAACAGTCCCCCCTTAGCAACATACACTGTTCCAAAGGCCAAAAATGTCAAAAGTATTTGGGAGCTCTTATTTACAATTTAAAAGTAAACAAAACCACAGGAAGTCATCTAGTCTAGTCTAGTGCCTTAAATACTTCAAACTACTAGTTTTTCACTGCTATTTAGGGAGAAGTATAGGATGCCACTTTAACGCACAAGGCCCCGAGTTCACTGCTAGCCCTGGGAGTGTGGGGAGTCCAAGGATTCTGCTTTAGCCATATATAGAACATTCATTTCACAATCTTAGTTTCCAACCATGTATTATCTAGCTCTTTTTCAAATGACTGCTTTTCAATACAAAGAAGTAGAAATAAAACAATTTATTTATCACAGAGAGGAGACTGAAATTGAAATGAAAAGTGAGGAGATAAAATCTGAATGAGGTGGCAAAGTCAAAGTAACTGCCCATAAAACTTCAAAATAGTGTAGTACCAAGCTTGAGGAGACAGCACCCGGCAGAAGTAATATGATAGTCAGAAATGCAAAGCACCAAGGGGGTACATCAGCGGTGGAAACAACCCACATACCACGAGGAAAACCTGCTTTCTTTACTTTTCTCTTTTTTTCTTGTTATATGAAGAACATGCAAACCCCTGAGGCTAGGGATGTAGCTCAGTGATAGAGTACACGCCTAGCACATGCAAAACTCTGGGTTCAATCCAAAATAACACATACACACACACACACACACACACACACACACACACACACACACACACAGAAGTCAAAGAAAAGAAGTCCCCTGGGAAGCACAGTGTATCTTTGTGCCTTGTACCTTCTCTGTCTTAACACAGTGCTTTGCAAAGAAAATGTTTGTTCAATTAGTATTTATGGTCATATGGTTGTCATAAAAGCACTTTGTAGCTACCTGGAACAAGAAATGAGTTGTAATGCTTCAGTCAGACTACATAAAACTAGGTGGGTATTCAAATGACCAGTTTCAAATTCAAAACTAAATCTACAGCAGATCTGCAGCTATTTAAAGGCCTGTGAGTAGAGAGAGCCAGGGAGAGGGGCAGAGAAGCATGTGATCTGTGGGGTTTGGTTATGGGTGTAATTCCTTATTGTGTGTTTCATACATGATCTTAAATTTCTACTTCTCTTAGCCTAACACAGTACCTGCCTACACTGTCTCAAAAATTACAGAATGAAGGAAGAGAACAAAAGGCCTTGCGTTCTTAGATGACACCAAACCAAGGGATGTGAAAGTCAGCTACCATTTTATTTTTTGAACATGTACTCTATCCTTAAAAATGTTCCAGCAATAGGGCTGGAGAGATGGCTCAGCGGTTAAGAGCACTGACTGTTCTTGCAGAGGACCTGGGTTCGATTCTCAGCACCCACATGGCAGTTACAAACTGTCCTTAACTCCAGTTTCCAGGGGAATCCGAAGCCCTCTTCTGACCTCCACGGCATTGCAGGATAATAAAATATTTTTTAAAAAATGTTCCAGCAAGCTGAGTATGGTAGTGCACACCTGTAGTACCAGTCATCTCTTAGGCCAAATCCAGAGTATTGTCATAAAAACACCTTGTAGACATCCACAGGAGAAAAATAAGTCATAACAGTTCAGTCAAATTACATAAAACTAGGTAGGCATTAAAATGGTTAGTTTCAACTCCAAATCTAAATCTAAATCTACAGCAGATCATTAGCTATGTAAAGGACTGTGAGTAAAGTCAGAGGAAGGGGCAGAGAAGCGTGCGATTCTGGGGAGCTGTGAGTATGGTGTTTTATTATATGTTCAGATGATTATATGATCTCCGAGACTAATATTTTGACACATAGTAAGATACAAATTCTAAAGCTAAAAATATGATTTTTTAATAATTTGATGAGATAGTATTATTATTATTTGTGGAGGCTGTGTGGGCACCTGTGTGTACATCTGGAGGCCAGAGGAGGACATAGGTATCTTGTGCTGTCATTCTCTGCCTTAGCTCCTTGAGTTGGGGTCTCTTATTGACCCTGGAGCTCACCTGTTTTCTAGCTAGGATGATTGGCCAAGGAACTATGGGAATCTACTCCTCTTAGCTTTGGGGTTATAGGTTCTGACACAGCCATGCCCTGAATTTACATGGGTGCTAGGGATCTGAACTCAGGTCTTCATGTTTACTCAGTGATAGAATGCTTGCCTAGCACATACAGGGTTCTGAGGTTGACCCACAGCACTGTGAATTTAATTTTTAAAATCACACAGTTGGAAGTATTTCTAAGCATTTTCAAAATGTGTCCAGAAAGTATTTCCTTCAGAACATATATACACCTAAAATGGGTCAGCAGTCCATTGCTCATTACTAAAATTGTACCTTAGAAGTAAAGTGTGTGTGTATATGAGTACATGTGTGCATTTATTATTCATTATGCGGCATACTTCCCACAGGCTGTATCACAGACAAGGTAAAGAAATCTGGATGACTTAAATTTTTGTCAGAGAAAAATGCATAATTCATCTTGAAAGTCATTTACTCTTTTAAGTAATAACAGCTAGTGCTTATGTAACACTTATTTTGGTAGTAGATATTATACAAAGAGATCTATATATACCGTTGTCTCTCAGTATCCATGGACGACTGGCTCCAGGACCCCCATGGATACCAAGAGCTGCAGATGTTCAAGTCACTTATATAAAATAGTGTTTGAAATGGCATGGCTGGGCATGGTGGTATGTTCCTGTAATTCCAGCACACAGGAGGCTGGGGCAGGAGAATCCTAGTTCAAGGCTACCCCAGGTTACATGGGAGACCCTGTCTCCACCAAAGCACAAACAAAACAAAAAACCAAGGACTGGAGACATAAGTTCAATGGTAGTACACTTGTCCAGCATGGCAGCACTTGGTTGATGTCCAGCATCACAGGTTTTTGAATCCACAAATGTAGAACCTGTAGACATGGAGGACCCACTTTATATATGAGCCAGCCATACATTGATTATCTTCACTTGTTATATTTTCTTCCTGGATTGTTGTGCATGGACTCATGAGTGCATAGAATATGCACTTTCCACTTTTCATGACATTTGCCTCAGAAAATATGAAGAAATAAATTTTCTGAAATTCTTTAGCAGATATGAAGAATATGAAGCAAATCCAGGAAAAACACAATATTAGTAAAACAAGTGCAGGAATTAGTGGGTAATTAAAGCAACTCCTTAAGTATAATTTGAGAACGAAAAGGACACTATACCCAGGTTTCTAATCTGATAATGATAAAATGTAATTTCAAATATAATATTACTGCACAAGCTTTCATTATAAATATGAGTTGAAGCATGAGAGGACACCCTCTATATCATCCTGGGGAATTATCCAGTCATTTATAGAGTTCCATGCTTCATACTGGGCACTTCATCCAAAATCTATAGGAATATGTAGAATTTGGAAGAAGTCAGATCACAGTTAAAAGTATGAGAAAAGTTAAAAAGAGCTAGAGTTGCTTAATTTTAGAAACCTAGAAGAATTTAAGAGTCTTCCAGCATATGAAGAGTTATAATCCCTTAAGGTCTACTTAAGTCCTTGACACAGCTGGCTGAGGCAGACTCAGGTTCCTTACAGAATCAGCTAAGGAAATGACAGCAATGTACCTCTTTAAGCCCATGACTATTAAGCCCTTGGTTTTGAAATGGGTTCAGTCATTAATTGCACATAATTCACAGTAAATAACTGACTCACCAAATGAACAGTATTTAAGAAAAGCTATTATTCCCCGATAAGCAACTAAAATAATTGTTATCTTCAAAGTCTACCTAACAGGTTTGAACTCGAAGGACTAATATAATGCTTTGAACACAGAAACTGCTGACAGGGATTATGTAAATAAGTTATTGTCAACTATAAGCAAGCATAGTTTATGTAGATAACGATGTAGTCAAATAGAATAGAGAAATGGAGAGTAGAAATAAAAAGGATCACTTTTTTTCTTGGTATTCAGAACAGATTAGAAGACAATGATTCCTTCCTAGGAAAATATGATACTTTAGATAACCAAGTCTTAGCAACTTTTTTAATTTTTTAAAATTATTTTTATTTTACATGTATGAGTATATTGTCTGCATATATGTAACTGCACCTGTGTTGTGAAATGCCCATGGAGGTCAGAAAGGGTGTTGAACTCCCTGGAACTGGAGTTACAGATAGTTGTTAGCCTCCATGTGGGTGCTGGGAACCGAACCCAGGTCTTCTGTGAGAGCAGTCACGTTCTTAACCACCGAGTCATCTCTCCAGCCCCCAAGTCCTAGCAATTTTTAAAGTAACTTCTAACTTCTGCTTATCAAAAACTTGATGTAAGCAGTTTAGGTGTTCTGAACTTTTAATACTTCCCCTTGGTTCTTCTTATGACTCTAATATAGAAAGTGAGAGGGTCCTGTGAACTGTTTCTTAAATTTTTTAAAATTTAATCACCACATAATTAGAAGCAGCATTTCATTACAGCTTTAACATATTCAATAACACATTCCAGAGCAAGGATACATCTCTTTCAAAAGTGGCTGTAAATTGTTAGGTTCACAGTTGAATTAATATAGTTATACAATATTGAACTCAGTGTAAACCCTGTGAGACATAAAACTGAATTAATTTTTACCCTTTAAAGAAGATCTCCATTTCATTTTAAACTATGCTGTTTCCTACATTTTTACTGCTACTAACACTTAGATGTTTGCACATTTGTCTTTAATCTCTATGCATCTGATTATTACTAGTCACAGTTGGTTACACTTGGAGCCTTAGTACCCGAGTATGGATATAAAGTCATCAGGTAGATTTCACTGGTAATGTCTATCACCTCTACTGTTTAACATGAAGTACATTCTTATGCTTCCTCCTCAAATATGTCTTTTTTTTATTTGTTGATTTTTTTGTGTGTGTATATCATAGAGAACATCCCACATAATCTTATTCATCTATATACCCACTTTCCATATGGCACTCTCCCATAGCCTCCCCTCTCCCACACACTGGAGCCCATATACTCACTCTGTCATCCCTATTACTGTCCACTGTGTTGTTGGCACCCCCAGCCATTCCCCAGTGCTTGTCTGTCTGCTGAATCTAGTCAGCCTATCTAGAGATCCTTGTTTTAGGAAGATCAGCTGTTCCTCATCTAGCAACAATCAGTTGTCAATATTCCTTTAGATAAGATTGGGGTCTGCTATTTATTTTTCCAGTTCTATGCTGGGTTACTGTCTGGGAGTCTTTTCGGCCAGCCTGGCCAATAACTCAAAGGAAGGTATCTCCTCTCTAGCATTGTTTCTTGTACAGCCTTTAGCTATACATATGGAGTCTTAAAAATTATATTGACCCCATTAATCTTTGGTTATACTTTCCTGTTGGGGCTAAAGACCCTACAATTGGCCCAGAAAAACCAATTTACTTTTACTGTTAAGGTCATTTGAGGATCTGTTCCCCAGGGGTCACATGGGCTTGGGAGGAGTCCCTGGCTCCTTTCTTTTACCAATTCTGTCTATGTGAAGATAAGTCAAAGGTCCTGATCAACCATGGCTGGCTTTGCTTGGAAGCATTTTTTAAAATGCAGTTTTTCTTTAATTATAAGACATATTTAAACCTCTGATCTTCAGATCAGACTTTGAGTTTGAAATCGGCTAATTTGGCTCAAGAAATGAGGCTGAGCTGTGGGCCTCTTGTCTGTATCCCAAGTACTCCATACAAGCACCCACTCAACTATTTTCAAGATCAAAGAAACAAGTTAATTCTACTCTGTGTTAAGGAGTTATTAACAGATCTCAATCTCACTTCCCATGGGTATATGGGATTTTCTAACTATATCTTCGGTTGCTTCATTTTTTAATGAAATTGTTCAATTGAAAAAAGTCAATAAAGTATCCATTTTTCTTTCCTGTATTCTTACTCATTTTTACATCAGGCTTTTCTTTTTGTTTACAATCAAAGCCAATTCATGATTAAGATTATATCTTAGGGATCAGAGAGAGGGCTCGGCAGTTAAGAGAACTGGCTGTTGAATTCCCAGCACCCACATGGCGGCTAACAACTGTCTGAATCTCCAGTTCCAGGGGATCCGAGGCCCTTTTCTCACCTCCTCAGGCATTGTGGAGATTATGTGCTATACTGCTTTTTTTGCATAAAATGGTTTTCTTTTGAAGTTGTGGGGTGCTGCAATTGGTGTACCAGTTGATGCACATGCTAGAAATTATAGCAACAACTCATAACAACTGACCCACTTGAGTAGATGGGTCCCTAAGAGGATCAAGGAAAAGGGACTCTGAAAGCAAGCAACTAATTGGTTTTAAAAACCACTGCTTTTGTAACTGTGTTACTGGTCATTGTTATCTCTAGACTAGACATTTAATCTGCTATACAACAATGCTGGCCCTCGCTTCCTTAACTAGTTAACTTATGAAGCAAAGTCATTCAGGCCTGTAACTGAGATTTAATCACCTTTTTCTCCATGCCTTTCACCTCTTCCAAGGTTAAAATATAAGAACTACAAGTAATGCATGGCTTTATTGTGATATAAAAATTAATAATTTATATTAAGCATCATTTTAGAGAAAAGGTTTTCTATTTGAATCTAACAGAAGATGAAAATCCAAGTGCTCATTTCATTGAAATGTATTATTAAAAATGCATTACCTGGTAAAGTAATTTTTTAAAAAATACTTGGGTTAACAGTTTATATTTTCATCAGCTTAATTTTCTAAAATTCTGAACAGATCTTACTATTTCTATTTTTCGCTAGTATAAAAGAATAGCACAGCCTGGGTCTTTGTAATTAAACAACAATCTATTTGGCTCATGGTTCTATTAAGTTCAAGAGCATGGTCCTCCACATGGTGAAGACCTTTATATTGTATCATTACAGGGCAGAAAGTGGAAGGGAAGAAAGGGTGAGAGTAAGAGAGAACCAAAGTCAGGTTTATAGCAAATGCACTCTTTCAATAACTCACTCTCAGTAATGACATTGATTCAGTCATTCATCCATTCATAAACACATACAGCCCTTATGACCTAACCACCTCTATTGGGTCATACCTCTCAATGATACAGCATTGAAAATTAAGTTTCCACCACATAAACTTTGGAAAACACTATCAAACCATAGCAATCAATTGATACTATGTTCCAAGCATTTTGCTAAGTTCATTTGGTCTTTATAGCAAGGTCATGGTGTGAGCACTCTCACATCTGCTTAGAGGAGGAAAAGGCACTCTTATCATCCTCTTGCTGATGGAACCACTGCTGAGAAAGGTGAAATGATGTGCCCAAAGTAGAAAGTGGAAAAGATGGGCATTGAACCTGGGCCTGATTCCAAGGCTTGTTGTCATAATTTCTACTCTATAGATATGACAGATGTGCAAAATATTTGCCATATCTGCATGAACAGAATTGTATTTCCAAAGAAAATATCAGTACCCACAATTTGACAAAAAAAAATCCTTTCCCTAAAGTTAGATTTACATAACACATTTTTTAAAAAGTATAAATATAGGCCGGGCATGGTGGCACATGCCTTTAGTCCCCAAACTCGGGAGGCAGAGGCAGGCGGATCTCTGTGAGTTCAAGGCCAGCTTAGTCTACGTAGTGAGTTCCAGGTCAGCTGAGGCTATAGGGAGACCTTAAAAAAACAAAAACAAAAACAAAAACAAAAAAACTCTAATCTCCTAGGCATTTAACCAAACATTCAACAACTTTTATAGGTTAAATGTAAATTGGAAACATAATGGACTATGATCTATATCTTTGTAAGAGACTATGATAAAGTGATAGGCTTCAAAGTGTGCTCTTAAAATAGCTTTTAAGGCTAGAGGTATAGCTCGGTGATGTGACAGTTGCCTAGTATACACAGTCCTTGATTTGATCCCTAGGACCAAGTAAAAATGTTAATTTTAAGGGCTAGAAAGATGGTTTGACCAGCAAAGTATTTGGAAGATTGAGTTTGGGTTCCCAGCCCCCATGTAAGAAGCCAGCTGTGATGGTGCATGCCTATAATCTCAGCACTCAGGAGGCAGAGAAAGGAAGATCCCTGGCCAGCTATCTAACCCAGCCAAATCAATGAGCTCCAGGATCAGTGAGATACTGCCTCAAAACATAAGGGGGAATGTAACTGAGGAAGACAACTAATGTTGACCTCTAACCTCCATATACATGTGTACACACACCCTCACACAAAAATAGTACATAAGTGTGAGCAAAAAACTGTAGATTTTTGTTTTGTTGTTTATTTTGTTCAGGGTCTTTCTGTAGTACCAGCTAGCCTGGAACTCATTATGTAGACAGAGGTCTGCCTGCCTCTGCCTCCTGAGTGCTGGGATTAAAAGCATGCCCGACCACACCTGGCCAAAAATTTAACTTTAAGTTAAAATAATCTTACTAGTTTGTGAACATACCTCCTCTAGCTTTTTTTTTTTTTTAAAGAAATCAAGCTATTAAATTGCAAATACCTCAGTTTCTGTCAACTAAATGTAACTCATCCTCTTACTTGCCTTAAAATGTTGGAGGACTCCCCCTGTGAGTGGATGAATGTGTGCGTGTGTGTGTGTGTGTGTGTATGCAATAGGAGGACAAATTTATCCTGGAAATGATATAATGGTTCCCAGATGTTCCGCCCACCCTCCCAAGTAAAAATGTAGTGATAGCTAGGTATTATTAAGTGAGCATGATGTCATTCCTCTGGTTGTTATTGACACAAAACTTCCTTTTGTCCAAGAAAAATTTCAGTACTGGGAATATGGCGTTAATTAATAGATACACTGATTGCTTGTTAGTTTGGTCACAGAGACTTCTCTGTGCTTTATTGTGTGGATTGTGTGCAGACTACAGTGAAACATAAAACATCCATTGATGTTAGGTTGTAGCTACTGTATTTTCATGTCCGTTTCCTGATAACACTGAAAAACATTATTTAGAAAGTTGTATGGGAATGTTATGTTTCAAGGTATGAAAGTATTTGGATTCACATGTTTTATGAAGGCAAAGGTCATACTGCAGCATGGGCAGTAAAAATAACTATTCTTATCTGTACTCAAGAGTCTAAATCTTTGAATATCATTTTGAACTATCAGGCATTGTCCTTTGAATTTAGGGAAGTCAACCATAGATCTCAGTTCCTCTAAAAACCTAAGTATCTGTTCATGGATTTGTGACAAGTTTTCTGGAATCATATGAGCAAAAGTATAAAACATTGCTATAAAATCTGAAGCACTGCATGCAGATGGACATCTTTAAGTAGTTGCTCTGGACTACCGTCAAGTGGTATCTCATGGATAAAACGCAAGTTACCATACTGTTGAAGGACGGCACTCTAGTTCAAAATCTTTACTCCACAGCCACTGACTCATGTATTTCTTCGTTCTCCATTCACAAAATAGGTCTAAGGACGCAGCTTCTTTCTTAGGCTAGATAAGACGCAATAGAGTGTACTGCTAGTTTAAAAAGAATTCATAGATCTTGATGCAGAGAAGGGAAACTTCCAATTTGTGAAGGCTCTTGCCTATCTAAAACCCCCAGGTCAAAACTTACCGACCGGAGGGAGGGGGAAACTAGAAAACTGCCCAAGTAGCCGCAGGAAGCACAGCGGCTCTCCCAGACATTTGGGTACTTGTTGACTTCTGGAGCGTCCAGTTCCCGGCAAGCCCCCAGCCCTTCCGGCGCCGTCGGGGTCCCCTCGGCGGTCCCGGGTCGGCTCCCCGCGCGAGCCAAGGTCACTGTCACCGCCGGCTGCCAGCTGAGCGCGGAGGCCGAGCCGGAGCCGCACGGTGGCCCGCGGTCCTCTGAACTTTGTACACCGCGTGACTAGGGCGGACGGAGCGGGGCCCGGCCTTGGGCGAGGGTCCTCGGATCGCGGCACGGTGCAGTCCGAGCCCCGCACGCCGCCCCAGGGAGACCCCGCCGTTCCGCGCCTCGGCTCGCCGTCGCAGCTCTGCTCCACTCGGCCGCCCGCGCTCCGCGGGAGGAGCCGCGGTGACGCGTCAGGGAGGAAACGCCGGCGCCCGGCGGCCCTGCCGGGAAGAGGAACCGCGAGCGCGCTGGGCTCTGCGCCCAGGCGCCGGGACGCCGCGCTGCAGGGTAGGTGAGGGCCGGCGCGGCAGGGGTGGGAGCCGGGGCTCGGGGCCTTGGCGGCCGCACGTCCCAACACGCAGAGACCCCGGAGTCGACCCCGCTCAGCCCGCAAGGCGCTTTGTGTCCTCCCGGAGGTCTCGGCTCGGGAGCGCGGGGCTGCGCGGGGGCCAGCGGCCGCGGAGCCCACCCGAGGGGACCTGGCCACCTGCGCCACTGGGCTGGGGCGGCCCCGGCCAGGAGGGGGTCGGATCCTGTGGCTCGACCTGTTCCTACGAGACTTGAAGCGTCGCTGCTCTTTCTAAGTTCTCAGATTTGAACCCTTCCGGGCGCTTTTTTTGAGGATTCTCAGTTTAAGCCCTGGCATGCGCCATCCAAAAGCGCGCTGAGATTTTCAGATTTTGTCAGTCTTTAGTGATGATGCTTTGGAGCAAATAAAATAAAATAAAATGAGAGAGAGAGAGAGAGAGAAGAGGAGAGAGGAGAGAGAATGTGGTACTTGAAACAAAGTGTTTGCCTTGATTTTGTACCGAATGCCGAACCATCAGTTCGGAGAGGCTATGCCAGCCGCACTCGAGATTCAAGAATAAATGCAAAGCACTCCAATTTCAAAATCTCTGTCAGGGTGAAAAATAACCTGTTAGGTATTTTGATTCTCTCCCTCATCACTGGGTTGACTGTTTACCCAACCTGCCTGGAAAGTGCCCTCTTTATTTACCAAACACAGCTCTTTCTATGTATTGGGCCCTTTTCTAAGTGCTTTATAACTATTAACTCAAATTCTTAACTCGAAATATTAAGTTATAGTGATTGTAGCCGTGAAGGGACCATGGATACTTTAGTTCCCCGAATGTCATAGAAAGAAATGGAAACAGAAATTTCAGGCACGTTTTAGGACTGGGTGTGCCTTTTGGCCCCCTTGGCCACCACACCCATAAAGCTAGTTATCACCCCTCATTCCCTGAGGGAAGTGAGCCTTGAGCTCCAGGAACTAGACTTGTTGCAGGCAGGTTTCAGGCCAAATCCCACGTGGCTCTGGGTAGTGGTCCCTCTTGTCCACAATCTTGTCGGCCAGTCAACTCAAAAGAACAGAACTTCCCTTTCTTTAACTGCCACTGCACTGAGCCTAGTTTTATTTTTAAAAGGAGTTTTGTTATGATCTGTTTGACAATTCATATGACATGGCTCAGATGGGAACATCAAATTGAACTTGAACAATAAAACAGAATGTTTTTGTTTGTACACATTAACATAAACAGTGTTTTGTAATTTTGGTGCTGCACCCTGTTGGTAACACGGAGTTGGTGGATAACTCCTGTAAGGTGTCCATTTTGTGATTTGCAGCTTATATAGACAGGGTGTTTTTCCAGAAAATATGCCCTTTTCAAATGAGTATTTTGGGCCCGATGCCTAGACTGGTAGAGACCTGGCATGGTGAATAAACAAGACTGACATAGTTTTTGTCATTGTGGTGATTACAAACATAGTATAAAAGTCTGTGCGTCATCCCTGTCTCCCTTGGTGCCGCTCTCTTTCTCCTATTTTTATTTCCTGTGAGGTGATTAAATAAGATAAGCCTGATTTAATAAGATTATAAAGTGTCTTGAACAGGAAGGCTCATGTTCCTCTGTTATAATTTATGACACCACAGACATTTGTGCTCAGGAATTAAATTGTTCCAAACATCTACCACAGAGTGCCTAGACATTTCATTATCTTCAGAGAGACATTGTGAGGTCAGTAGCTATTTTTTATTCCTATTTGCACAGGTGAAGAAATGGAGGCAGAGAACTGTTAATGTGCTTTAAGCACTATTTGTGAAGCTAGTGGGAGGCAGAGCTCAAATGCAGTATGTGTGTGGACAGGGCCTGGCACGCGCAGGCCTGTAATAAATATTTGTGGAATGAATGACTTCAGACTGCTTGCTCTTTCAGAACACACCTCTCAAAATGCCATCGTAATTGATTTGTGCTGAAGAGATTTCCGGCCTAACCCAATGCTTCTCTGATTTCAAACAGCATCTGACCCAATACCTTTCCTATAAAAGGGACAGAGCTTCCATTTGGACTCTAGGATTTATCATCTCTGGATCATCTCTGGTTTTTGAAAAAGAAAATAGCTTGGTGGTTGGGTGTCGTCAGGGGCATGTATAGGTCCATTCTGTGCCCCCCCCCCAATCTAACATCCTATCCCTTTTTCTCTAATTTTGAGAGGGTTTAGATTGGACAAGTGATGTTAGTATCTGTGTTGACAGCCTTCTTATACCTATCTCTAAGTTGCTCAGATTTATGAGCAAGTTCAAATACAATGATCACAGGCATTCTAGTTTTTCCTGAAGTGTCTGACATTGCTATGTGTGTTTTTTTTTTTTTAATGTTTAAAGTATCTTTTTAAAAAGCAGAAAAATGGGCTGGAGAGGTGGCTTAGCAGTTAAGAACACTGACTGTTCTTGCAGAAGACCCAGGTTTGTATCCCAGCACCCACATGGCAAATAACAACTGTCTGTAACTTCAGTTCCATGGAATCCAACAGCCTCTTCTGTCCTCCATGGGCATTGCATGACATGGATACACTTACTTACATGCAGGTATAACATTCATACACATAAAATAAAAATAATAAATAGAATTTTTTTTAAAAAAGCAAAAAATGCTCATTTATTTCTATCCTTCAATCGTAGCCCTCTGTATCCTAAAGTACAAGGTCCCCAGATGGATTGCCTTCATAGAGAACATGGTCACTAGCTGGTGCAGTTGAGAAGGGATGTCAGGGTGAAATGAAGGAGGGCATGGCCTTTCCCATGGGAGATATTAGGTGGTGAAGAAACCCTTAATGAAGCCAGACTGAGTCACCTGCCTGTCAGCCTTCCCCGTGGGGGTGGAATAAAACACTTTTCAAACCTACCTTGTGGCAGAAACCACTTCACCATTTCCAATCTTCATGCTTCATGTTTTCTCTCTTTTTAAACTTCATGTAAATTATGGACTAAACTGCTGATTCATGAAACTCAAATTATATAACACATTATTCCTGACAGAAACAGTTCTCACATTATTTTAAGTGAAGCATGGCTCTGTTTTTCTTTACCTGTTCCATTCCTGATGGTGAAAGCGCTGATCTCATTTCACCATCCCCCCGCCAGTGATACATCCCCCTCTTATAGTTCACATCAATATAGTTTTTTAACTTGAAACTAGTTTTCCATTAATTGTTGTTGCCAAGAAAGATGTGGAATAAGATGTTAAAGATCAGTTCAGAGCATCAGCCTGCAGAGGCTGAGGCTGACGGCTTCAGAGAGAATTAAATTAGTGCACAGCATCCTTGCCCTTGTTCAGTTTCTCACGTCCTTTCTAGTTTTTCATGGGTCCTGTAAATGTGTCCACCTTTATCTCTGTGTATCCACAATTCTATTCAAAACCAAGCTGGGATGTAACTCAATTAGTAGAGTGTTTGCCTGGTATGCCTGAAGCCCTGGCTTCGATCTCCGTTGTTGCCACCAAACAAACAACAATAAAAACCCAACAGAACACTGTCTCATTCCTGTAGTCTTAGCACTTAGGAGGCTGAGGTACAAAGAGCTTGAGTTTGAGGACAACCTGGGCTACGTTGCCAGACCCTGTCTCAAAAACAGACAAAGCTCAGTGTTCCCCTTGTGTAGGATTATGGGTAAGTGAAAGAGGTCATAATTTGATAAGAATTGTTGTAGGCAGATGGACTGATCGTGTGTAAGATGGAGAATAGGTATGTGGGTGAAATAGGAGATGTTAGCGAGAGTCTGTAATGAAGGAGTCCTGTGCAGTACAGCTCGATTTCTGCCATGGGGACACAGGGAGACCCATAGGATACTGACGTCTGGGAAGGACAAGAAATACCTACTGGCATGATAAGATAGAGCACAGGCAGAGTTTCTTTGTACCTGCAAGTCAAGTGCAGAAGTGTTCTTACAGGAAGTTCGTTCTTCTGGTCATGAAGTGAAGACTTTGCAGATAATTAAAAATATAGAGAGGTGATTTAGTGGCTTGCAACTTAAGAGCAAGGGTGATTTGGGGTTAAATAAATGGCCTGGATTTTGTATATTTTTAAGGGTTTACTCCTTTTAGAAAATGTCTGTAATATTGAGATAATGCCATTCTTTGCTCTCAATTTTGAAGAAAAACACTGTATTTACATAGCATGTACTAATGAGCATGATTCGGGTTAACTGCTTCCATTCTGTTTCCTGATACATACATAGTATGTGGCGATATGTATGCTTGTGTATGCGAGTGCATGTGTGTGAATATGCATACATGTCTATGTGCAGGTGTGTGTACATGTGTGTGAGGTCAGATATTAACCTCAGGTGTCAAGTCCTCAGGAGCTGTCTCTCTTTTGAGACAGAATCTCTCTCTGGGAATTTTCCCATTAGGCTAAGTTGACTGGCCGTTGAGCCCATGGAATCTACCTATTTTTGCCTCCCCAGGGCTGGAATTATAAGCACATGCTACCACACCCAGCTTTTTACATGGGTTCTGCACATTAAACTTGGGTCCTCATGCTTGCATGCAAGCCCTTTACTGACAGTGTTATTCCCAACACCCCTTTCCCAGTTTCTTGGCAGGCCAAGTGTTTACCAGGCCAACCAATACCAAACATTCTGTTCTTTAGGTAAAATGGATTTCATATAAAATGTGCATCTACAAAATATGGGACTCTGGGCTTAGGAAGATTGCTCAGTAGGTAAGAGCACTTGCTATTAAGGATCTGAGTTTGAATCCTGCACTCATACAAAAAGCCAGCCATGCCTATAACTCTAGCATTGGGGCATGGAGGCAGGTGGATCCTGAGTGCTCATTGATTACCCAGCCTAGCCAAGAAAGCTAGGCTCCAGTTCAGTGAGAGACCCTATTCCAAAGAGATGAGTCAGAGTGATAGAGGAAGACAGAGGGGCTTGTTGTGGCTTCTGCATGAACTTGCACAGGTGTGTGCACCTATAGAGTCACAAACATATAGCACACACATACACCACACACATACGTATACACCACACACACATAGACACACAGACATACCCACATACACACCACACACATACCCCCCCCAATTCATATGGATTCACCGTTCGACAGGATTAGCTAATTTAATCTCCAGACTTCTGGATGAAACTTCCTAAATAGTTTGTTTATTTGAGTTGAAATTGTTCTAGTTACTTAATTTTTACTTTAAAACTTTTTTTTTTGAGATGGAGGGTCTTATCATGTTACTTAAAGGGGCTTCCATCTCCTGGCCCCAAGATTCTTCTGCCTCATCCTCTTGAGTAGCTGGGACTATAGGCACATGACAATATGCCCAACATTATTCTGTCTTTTAAAATATTTTATTATTATTTTTATTTTATGTGTATGTATGTATTACCTGCATGTAGGTAAGTGCACCCGTGTCGTGCAATGCCCGCAGAGGACAGAAGAGGCTGTCAGATCCCCTGGAACTGGAGTTATGGATAGTTGTTAGCTGCCATGTGGGTGCTGGGATTCAAACCCAGATCTTCTGCAAGAACAACCAGTGTTCTTAACCACTGAGCCATCTCTCCAGCCCCTATTCTGTCTTTTAAATAAAAGTATATTGGGGCTGGAGAGATGGCTCAGCAGTTAAGAGCACTGACTGCTCTTGCAGAGGACCCAGGTTTGATTCCCAGCACCCACATGGCGGCTACGAACTGTCCTTAACTCCAGTTGCAGGGGAATCCGAAGCCCTCTTCTGAACTCCACAGCATTGCATGACATGAGTGCATTCACATACATGCAGGCAATACACTCATACACATAAAATAAAAATAATAAAGTGTTTTTTAAAAGCATATTAACGTTGCCAGGCGTGGTGGCGCACGCCTTTAATCCCAGCACTTGGGAAGCAGAGGCAGGCAGATCTCTGTGAGTTCAAGGCCAGCCTGGTCTGCATAGTGTTCCAGGACAACTGGGGCTACATGGAGACCCTGCCTCAAAAAAAAAAAAAAAAGACAAAAAAAAGTATATTAAAGTTGACTTGGTTGTGGTGGTTCGTATTTGTAATACCAGCACTTGGGAGGCAGAGAGAGGAGAAGCATCAAGAGTTTGAAGCTAGCCTGGGCTACACAGCAAGACCATCTTTAAAAATGAATTAATTTTAAATTATTGAGTTTTCAATTCAGCATCCACATACATGGACAAGTCCATGTAGGACAAGTATATAAACAGTACATACATGTATGAGATAGTATGACCTTCTTGGGGACTGGGGAGATGGCTCAGTTGGTTAAATGCTTGCTCCACAAGCATGAGGACCTGAATTCTATCCAATCCCAAGTACCCATGTAAAAAGCTAGGTGCTTCAGCAAGTGCTTGTAATCCCAGTGCTAGGGAGGTGGTGCACAGGAGGATCCTGTGAGCTTTCTGACCAGCAAGTCTGGCTGAATTGGTGAGCTAAGGTTCAATAACAGGTCCTGTCTCAAAAAACAAGGTGGAGAGTGATTGAGGAAGACAGCTAATGTCAACAACCTCTGGCCTTTCAGTGCATGTACCCTTACACACACACATATACACACACATACACCCACCACAGAAATAAAGAGAGAGAATGATAAAGATCACTAGTAAGCCTATCACTCCTAAATAACCACTCTTACTAGCATTTTAAAATATAATCTTTTATGGGGATGTATGGGAGGAGTTGGAGGGGAGGGAGTGGGCATGGATTTGATCAAAACACTTTATATACATGTATGAAATTCTCAATAAATTATTTATGTAAATAAAAAAATATATATAATCTTTTAGACTTGTTTGTATTCACATATACATATGTTCTGTGCCCATTTTGTCACCTTGTACTTCAGGCTATCCTGAACCTCCTCTCATAGGCAAGTCTGGGCTTTAATTCGGAACAATCCTCCTGCCTCAGTCTCTAAAGTACTGGGGTTGTAGGTGTGGGCTCCATGCCTGGCATTCCTTGCCATTTAAAAGCGTTTATACAGGCTTGCTTTGCTGGCTGGAGACTCATGCTTCTATAGATGTCCGACGTCAGAGATTCCATACACCTTTGAACCAGTTGCTTTTTTGTGTTTCCTGGCCAGCTCCCATACCCCAAACCTGGCTGACATGCTTGGAAATTTATACTACTGCTCATAAAGAGGATGAGGTGAGGGCGTGTGGACAGAGTGACAAATTCAGCTTAAACAGCGTCAAACACACATCCTTTGATGGGGGTCAGCTATTTGTATCGTCAGTGCATCTAAAATGCATGATATTTAAGAAAAGAAGTGATGGAGTATTTGCATATCATTGATTATAATCACTAACGAGAACAGAAATTATGGATCTGAACCAAGGGAAAATGTGGCTGTTCTGAAGTTCAGCTAGAAACAAGATGAACTTGAGCTGTTTTGAAATGTTCTCCTAAGCGTAAATTTGAGGTAACTGGTTTGACAGTGCTGCCACCAATGTAGTTAGGTGACCTTGACATTTCTTATGATCCTAGTTTAGTGTAGGGTGCCTTTAGGGGTAAGTAACCCCTGGTAGAAGTTCGTGCACATATTCCCCCTTTACTAATGCCACCAGCGTCTGCCTGTGTTGACATCTCTTCATTCCCACCAGTACACAAGTAACCACCCACACCTGCCTCCTCTAGTGCTTTGTGGTTCTCTCTCCTTTCTGGGATCTCTCTCTCTCTCTCTCTCTCTCTCTCTCTTTTTTTTTTTTTCTTCTAGCTTTTGCATCAAGCAAATCGCTCTATCCCTTCTCCATCTCGGTCTTCATTTTGATCTTGAGCTAAAAAAGATACTAATTACAATGGTTTGCTGAAGATCAGGCCTTTAATAAGGAAAGGAAAGCTTTTAGTTTGGGAGGAAAGGTAGATATTATGAAGAACGAGTGGTTTCAGCCTTCAAAGCCCTTGAGAATACCCAGTAATTCCTTTCAAAATATCCACAGAAATTTCCACCCACCCCCTCATCTCGAAATAAGCTGTTTTTCCTTAAGCATTGGTATGAACTAAAAACTTTGAAACTATATGTTTTTTGTCCATATTATTGCAACAGTATTGGTTTGTGTGATTTTTTTTTTTTCTATTGAAGATTTCAGCCCTATGTAGGGTTAAATAGAGTGTTTGGTCTGGAAAGATAACTCCAAGGTATGACACTATTCCCTTTAGATAATACATCCAAAGTTCAAAGTATCTGTCTTAAAAACAACTTTTTGGTTATTTGTTTTCAAATAGTTGAAGATTAAGGCTACCCCAGGCCAAAGGTTATTGATCTTTGAGAAGAGGGATATCAAGATTCTAAACTCCTTCCTTCCAGATTTTCATCAGTAGGTACACACAGGTGAGATCTGGGATTTGCCTGGATGCTCCAGGGTCAGAGAAGAAGCAGTGTGTTTGAACAGTGCTGGGGCCCTGCCAGAGACATACACAAGAACACAGGTGGCAGCTCAGATATAGGCAGCTGTCCACACTCTGAGTTCAGCTCACCTGTGAAAGCGCTTAGGCCAAACACTGTGAGAAGCTTCACAAGAGAAAGCTGCACAAGAGAAAGGACTTAGGTTTCATAACATTAGTAGATTTTTGAAAAGGTGTTTTTATTCAGCTTCCCAACCTGGTGCTAAAATTGAGACATGAATGTACTATATTGTTTGCTTATTTGGACTGGGAACATTGTTAACACACATTCAGAATTAAGACTATATAATTTTTAAAATTATTTTCATTTTTCTTTTTTTACATTTGTTTAGTGTGTGTGTGGGGATTTGTCATGGGACATATGTGGAAGTCAGAGGGAGTTGGTTTCTCTCTTTCTGCCATGTGGGGATCAAACTCAGGCCATCAGACTTGGCACCAAGCACCCTTACCCACTCAGCCATCTTCCTGGCCCTGGCGGTTTTTTTTTTTTTTTAATGAGTGTTTGTAGTCTTACATAGTGAATAATGTATTAGGATATGAATATTGTTCCATCTTTTCTCATCAATGTTTGGTTTAGTTTTCTTATTTGTAAGGGATTTTTTTAAATTAATGAAAGATAAAGTACTCCAATATTTTAGCAGAGCGTTTTTAGTATTTTTTTATTATTTATTTAGTTACCTATTTTTATTGTGTATGAATATTTTGTCTGCATGAATGAAAGCACACCACATGCATACAAACCCATGGAGGTCAGAAAAGGGCATCAGAAACCCTGGAAATGGAGTTACAGACAGTTGTTAGCTGCCATGTGGGTGCTGGGAACCAAACCTGGAACCTCTGTAAGAGCAGACATTCCTCTTAACTGCTGAGCCATCTTTCCAGCCCCAGGTTTTAGTATTTCTAAGATTGCTGGCCCTCTTTTCTTTTTGATTTTTGTCTTTCTTAGAATTCCATTACTTCTGGCTCCCAGTAACATTACCATCATCTATTTCAATTCCTCCTTTTTTTTGCATGTGGTTTTTAAAAAATATTAAATTTATTTTTAACTGTGTATATGTGTGTGGGTATATGGCTGGCTATGTGTACCTAGAGAGGTTAGAATGGGGTGTTGGCTCCCCTGGAGCTGGAGTTAGAGTCAATTTTGAGCCACTCAATATGGGTCCTAGGAACCAAACTCCAGTCTTCTGCAAGGTCAGCAGGTGCCCTTAACTGCTGAGCCATTGTGGAGTCTCTTGTATTTTTTTGTTGTTTTGTTTTTATCTTTTTAAGACAGTGTCTCCTTGTAGCCCCAGCTGGCCTGGAACTTTCCATGGCTATGGAGACCAGGTTGGCCTCAATCTCACAGAGATCTGCCTGTCTCTGCCTCCTGAGTGCTGGCATTAAAGGGGTACGCCACCATGTCTGTATTTGTAGGCCTGATTTTTTTGAAACAGTCTTACTATGTATCCTTTCTGTTTCTTTCTCTCTCCCTCTCCCCACCCCCTTCTTTCTTTCCATCTACCTCCTCCTTACCTAACCATCCATCTTACCTTATATAAATCTTAATGAAGTTGCTGGGTTTTTGTTTAAAAACACTACATATATAGTCACGTCTCAAAGGATGAGTAGTATTTTTCCACCACCTTGCCATGTATATTAGTTACTTTTGTGTTACTGTGACTGAAATACTTGGCAGAAACAACTTAAAGGAGGAAAGGTTTGTTTTGGCTGCTGGTTTCAGAGATTTGAGCCCATCATCATAGAGAAGGCATGCAAAGGGTATGGTTGGCCCTCTTCAGATCCTGGTAAGTCAGAAAGCAGAGAGAGTACCTGGAACTACAGGCAGGTATAACCTTCAAAGGGCTGCCCTAGTGACCTACTTCCACCAACCAGGCCTCATCTTTTACAGGCTCTTCAAACTTCAGAATCACACCACGAGCATTATCTAAAACACGAGCCTTGGGGGACATTTCATTTTCAAACTGTGACACCATCCATGGCTTTGTTCCTCTCTGCTGTCAAGTGCTCTGACTGCAGTTCATTGTGAAGCCTCCATTAGAACATTCTGATACCACAAATACAGCCAAATCTTGAGTTTTTGTTGACTTACTGAAAGAAGCATTTAATTGAAATCATTTGTAGTATTCTGCCAACTGTGTTCTCACTTGTTTCCAAACACAAGTATTAAATATTACCAGCATAATTAATGCAAAATTACTTTATTGTACCCCAAGATATCTGGAATTATTGTCATAAACAGTGTACTACCTACTTAGGATTATATGTTTGATGCTTTTGGAAAATAAAAATCAATGTTTAATATTTAGATAATTCTTTCCTTTTTAATTGTATACACTAGGCCAAGTATTTTCTTTCATAAGGATTTTTGTGGTTTTAACATTTGTGATCTGTATTGCACCTTGCAGAGTCAAGAGAAAGGAACTGATCTTATTGAATACCTACCATTTGCTAGGGGCATTAGGAATATCATTTTATTAAAAAGCCACAACAACCCTGGGTTAGGTAAGTAGTTTTATTTGCAGATGGACACACTGAGGCTTAGTGAGGCCTCAGAGGTTACTGCTGTGGTCAGCATGGGGCAGAGCTAACTCATCTGTGTGGGTCTCTTCAGCATTACCACTAGGTCCCCCCATGCTATTGATAAGGGGGTAAAATGACTACCCTTGGAAAACACTGGTAGAATTAATTTAGGAATAATTCAGATAACTGCTGATAAAGCAGTGGGTAAGCGGGGTTTGAAAATGGGTTCTGCATTCTTTATTATTCTGAAAAAGCTTTAATGTTTTAGTTTAGAAACTGGTACCAGATTTCAAGAAGAACTCTGACTGAAGATGCTTTAAATACCTTATAATTTCCGTCTAATAAAAAAAGACAAAATTCTGGATTTAAAAGTTGGTTGTGATCCAGGCATGGTGGTGCATGCCTTTAATCCCAGTACTTGGAAGTCAGAGGCAGGCAGATCTCTGTGAGATCAAGGCAGCCTGGTCTACATAGTGAGTTCCAGGTCAGCTGGGCTACAGGGAGAGCCTGTCTCAGCCAGACAAACCAAAACCCTGGTTGTGTGAAATCTTGAACGTACAGACTTTGAATGTCTTGTGTTATTGTTTCCCAAACTTCGAGACTCTTGCTATTAGTAACCAATGACCACTGACCTTGCCAGCGATAACAAACACTGCTGTCATATTTTAAAATTACGAAGACACCAACACCACTGTCCTAGTTTGTTTCTCCATTGCTGTGACAAAACACACTAACCACTACCAACTTGGGGAGGAAAGGGTTTATTTGTCTTACGTTTCCCAGGTCACAGTTCATCAGGGAGCCCAAAGTAGGAACTCAGGGCGGGAACCTGGAGGCAGGAGCTGGAGCATAGGCCATGGAGAATCATTGCTTACTGGCTTGTTCCCCTGGCCCCTGCTCAGCCTGCTTTCTTATGCAACACAGGCCCACCTGCCCAGGGATGGCACCACCCACAGTGGGCTGGGCCCTCTCATATCGCTCAACAATCAAGAAGGTGCCCCATGGACATGGTCACAGGCCAGTTCAATGAAGGCACACCTCCACCCAGGTGTGTCAAGTTGACACTAAAGCTATCCAGCACAACCACTTATATTAATTCTCAGAAATAGAGCAAGTAACTTTGCTTTTGAGTTGTTGCTTGGCAGATACTGTGATGAACTCCTTTCCACTAAGGAAAGATAATGAACAGTTTAGGTTTAAAAATCTCTTATATTTAAATATATAATCATTCTAGCTAATAAAATGTAAATACATCTCTGAGTGAAGATGGCGTTGTGGTCTGAATGTGTCTTCCAAAGTTCATGATTGGAGAGTTAATCACTAAGGCAACAGTGTTGAGAGGTGGGGTCTTTGAGAGGGATGTTTAGGTCCCAAGGTCTCTATGTTCCTCAAGTGGATTAATGCCATTATAAAATGGTTTATGGGAGTGGGTTGGCGTTCTTCCACTCTTCTGCCGGATACAGGGTTGGACCCTGTTCATCTTTTCCACCTCCTGTCATGTGAGGACATAGCAAGGAGGCCCTTACCAGATGCTGGCACATTGTTTGTGAACTTTAACCACCAGAAATGTGAGAAATTTCCTTAAAATAGACCCAATCCAGATATTCTGTTATGATGGCACAAGCTGACTAGTACAGATGAGAAAAGATGCTGGACGAAGCATACATTTGGGAAAGCTTAGAAAGATGTTACAGTAAATGGAGAAACTAGTAGACTCTATAATATTTATGTTGTAAAACAGCTTTATTTAGATACATTTCACATGCCACTAAGTTTGTCCTTTCAAACCACAATTCAGAGAGCCAGATGTGGTGGTGTTGCATGTCTGTAATCATAGCACTTGGGAAGCTCAGGCAGGAGGATCAGGAGTTCAAGATCAGTTTCTGCTGTGTGATGAGGTAGAGGTCAGCCTGTGCTACCTGAGACCTTTTCTCAAAGAACAAAAAAGCCCACAGTTCAGTGGTTTATTTGCCAAGGTATGCAGTTATCACCAGTCCTTAATTCCAGAACTGTCATCCCCTAAGAAGAAACCCTAGACCCCTTATCAGTGATTCTCACCCCAAACTCCCTCCACCCCTGGCAGTAGCAAATCTGCTCTGTCTTTGCATATTTGTCTGTTCTGGACATTTTGTAAAAATAGCACCATACAATGTGTCGTTCCCCCATTACTGGTTTATTTCATGTAGCACAATATTTTCAAGGTTCATCTGTGTTGTAGCATGTAGTGCCTTATTTTTGTTGCTGAAAATTCTATCGTATAGATATACTGTGTTTTGCTTGTTCTTTCATTCGTTGAAGAACATTTGGATTGTTTGCATTTTGGGCTCTTAGCAATAATGCTGCTGTGAATATTTATGTACAACTTTTGCATGGCCATGTTTTCACTTTCCTCAGATGCATACCTAGGAGCAGAATTGCCGGGCCAGATGTAATTCTAGTTCAACTTTCTGAGGAATCACCAAACTGTTTTCTGGAGTTTCTGCCTTACTTCATAGTTTTCTTGTTAATGTATAAGGGTTCCTGTTTCTTTTTAGTTGTATTTTAAAAACTTATTTATTTACTTTTATTTTATATGTATGAGTGTTTTGCATGCACGTATATAAGTGCACCCATGTTGTACAAAGCGCTCAGAAGCCAAAAGAGGGCACTGGATCATCCCCTAGAACTGGTGTTACAGACAGTTGTTAGCCACCATGTGGGTGCTAGGAATCAAACATAGGTCCTCTGGAAGAGTAGCCAGTGCTCTTAACTCCTGAGACATCTCTCCAGCCCTAGTTGTATTTTTTAATAATTATTGTGTATGATGACAGGAGTGTGTGTGTGTGTGTGTGTGTGTGTGTGTGTGTGTGTGTCACAGTGTGCATGTGAAAGCCAGAGGACAGCTTTGTGAAGTAGGTTCTCTCCTAGTACCATTACATGGGTTTTGGAGATTGAACTTAGGACATCAGGCTTACTTAGCAAGCACTTTACCATGGAGCCATCTTGATGGCCCAAGGGTTTGGATTTTTTTCACATGCTCTCTAACATTTGTTATGTGACATTTTAACTATTTTAGTGACTGTGAGGTCATATTGTTGTTTTAATTTTCAATATTCTAGTAACTGTCCGTGTTCTGCATCTTTTCATGTGCTACTTTGGCTAGTTCTAAGTTTTCTTTGGAGCAATATATGTTCAGAATCTTCATTTGTTTTCAAGAATGAATTGTCTTTTTATTGCTGAATTATAAGAGTTCTTTATATATTCTGGATATATCAGATACATGATTTACAAACATTTTCTTTTATTTTTCTGGTTTTCTCTTTCATGATAATTTTTTGTAAGCACAAAAGTTTGTCTTTGTGTGTGTATGTGTGCGTGTGTGTGTGTGTGTGTGTGTGTGTGCATGCTCACAACTTTCAGTACTTGTTTCTCTCCTTCTACCATGTGGATTCTGGGTATCCATCCAACTCAGGTCATTAGGCTTGGCAGCAAGTGCCTTGACTTGCTAAACCATCTTCCCAGCTTAGAAAGTTTTCATTTTTAATGAAGTCCCATTGATGTATAATTTTGTTGCTTTTTCTCTTCATGTCATATCATCTAAGAAATGATTAACTCAAGGCCACAAAAGCTTTAAAAACTTTTTTTACATTTGTGTGTGTATGTGTGGTGTGGTGTGTGTATGTGTGGTGTGGTGTGTGTGTGTGTGTGTGCACATGTGTGATTGAGCATGTGCCATGGCTGTACACATGGAGGCCAGAGGGCAATGTGTAAAAGTCAGTTCTCTCTTTCTGTCATGTGGGTCCTGGGGATAGAACTCAAGCTTGGCAGCAAGCACTGTTGCCCACTGAGCCATCTCACTGGCCCATGTCAGCTTTATGCTTTCATCCAGGAGCTTCATAGTTTGTTCTCTTAGTTTTGTGTCTATGATCATGTTGAGTTAATTTTTGTGGGGTAAGGGTCTAACTTCATCTTTCTGCACGTGGCTATCCAATAGTCCTAGCATTGCCTATTGAGTATTCCTCCCTTTACTAAATTGTCTTGATATTCTTGTCAAAAATTAATTAGCCCAAAGCATGAAGATTTACTTCTGTGCTCTTTGTGAAAGCCTAATGATTTATCTGTCTAGATTGATACCTGTGCCATACTGTCTTAATTAGCTCTAAGTAGCTTTGTAGTAAGTTTTGAAATTGAGAAGTGTGGGTTCTCTAATGTTCTTTTTCTTTTTTCTTTTTTTAAAAAATATTTTATTTTATTTTATGTGTATGGGTGTGTTGCCTGTATGCATGTGAGTGCACCCATGTTGTACAATGCCGTGGGGGTCAGAAAAGGGCTTCGGATTCCCCTGGAACAGGAGTTAAGGATAGCTCGTAGCTGCCATGTGGGTGCTGGGAATCGAACCTGGGTCCTCTGCAAGAGCAGTCAGTGCTCTTAACTGCTGAGCCATCGCTCCAGCCCCTCTAACGTTCTTTTTCAAGATTACATTGATTATTTGGGGCTCCGTGTGTTTTAAGATGAATTTTAGGATCAGGTTACCATTTTCTGGAAAAAGTTCAATTAGATTTTGATAAGAATTGCCTTGAATCTGAAGATTAACTTGGAGAGTGTTATTTCCATCATAGCAACACTGTCTATTGAAGGCTGAACATGGGTTGTCTTTCTATTCATTATCTTTAATTTCTTTGAACAATGTTTTGCTTTTTCCAGTGTACAAATCTTGTACTTTTGTTAAACTTTATTCCTAAGTATTTTGTTCTTTGTGATGTGATTGTATGAAGTTTTTTGGATAGCAAGTGTGCTACTAAGGATGGACCCTAGGACGTTGTACATGCAGGGCAAATGCTCTGTCATTAAACTGTATCTCCAGTCCTCTTTTTGTTTTGAGATGGAGGTTTTCCTAAGTTTCCCAAGCTGTCCTGTAACTCTCTCTGTAGCCCAGTCAGGCCTCAAACTTGTGATCCTCCTGCTTCAGCTTCTCGAGTAGCTGGGACTCCAGGCCTGATTGCCACCATTTTATGTTTGTTTATTGCCACTTGTGATGGCTAATCTTCATTGGTAACTGGATTCAGAATAACCTGGGAGAATATTGAGGCACACCTGTAGTATGTCTGTGAGCGTGTTTACAGAGAGGGTTAACTGAAGCAGACCCACCCTGAATATCTGGGGCACCCTCCCCTGGGCTGGGTCTGGTTAGAATAAAAGGGGAAAAAGTCTAAGTCTAGTAAAGTGCTGGCACTCCCCTCTGTCTGCCTCTTTGCCTGCTATGACATAGACTGAGCTGCTCCACAACGCTTCCCTACAGAACGGACTGAGCCCTCTGAAACTGTGAGACCAAAGAGATCTTCAATCCTTGTAAGTTGTTCCATCAGATATTCTGCATGGCGATGGGAAAAGTACTCTATAGAAGCAAAATTTATTTTTGAATATTGATCTCATATTCTTCAATCTTGAACTCATTTATTAGTTTGAATAGTTTTTAATGTATACCTTAGAATTTTTGAGAGCAAGATTGTTATTGCAGTTTTCCTTTTTTAATATTTTAAAAGATTTATTAATATTTTATTTACTATTTTTATTTTATATGTATGAGTGTGTTGCCTGCATGTATGTGAGTGTACCCGTGTTGTGCAGTGTAGCTGAGGTCAGAAGAGGGCTTCAAATTCCCATGGAACTAGAGTTAAGGACAGTTCATAGCTGCCATGTGGGTGCTAGGAATCAAACCCGGGTCCTCTGCAAGAGCAGTCAGTGCTCTTAACCGCTGAACCATCTCTTCAGCCCCAAGATTTATTTATTTTTATTTTATGTGTATTAGTGTCTTACCTACATGTATGTTTGTGCATCACATTCATGCAGTGCCCTTAGAGTCCAGAAAAGGCCATAGGATCTCCTAAACTTGGAGTTGCAGACAGTTGTGAGCTGCTGTGTAGGTGCTGGAAACTGAACCTGGTTCCTTTGCAAGAGCAGCAAGTGCTCTTATCTGCTGGGTCATCTCTCTAGTCTGTTTTACTTTTTATTTGTCAATCTGAATGCCTTTTTGAAGTTTATCTTTTTGTTGCTTAGTTGCTCTGCTAGCAACATTGAATAGAGGTAGAACGGGCTGATAATTTATCTCCTTCCTTCTCTCAGGAAAAGCATTAGCCTTTTACCAGTACACCTCATATAATCTGTGAGTTTTTAATAGATGGGCTTTACTAATTTGAGGAAGTTCCCGGCTAATCTAGTTTATCAGTAAAGTGTGTTGGATTTGATCAGGTACCTTTTCTGTGTCTCCTGAGGTAATCATGTATTTTTTGTCCTTTAACATGTATTGATAGGTTTTCAGATGTTAAGCCAATTTCGTATTCCTGGGATAAATTATATTGTATATTATTTTTTGTATGGTGCCTGATATAACTTGTAAGTATTTTGTTTAGTATTTAAAGTTTTTTCCATTATTTTCCTTTTTACAACAGCATTAACCTATTCAATAACATTTTTCTGAGCTAGGGTACATCTTTTTCAAAATTGGCTGTACATTTTTAGGTTTACAGATGAATTATTATGCTTATACAATCTTTTACTCATTATAAACTCTATAAGACATAAAATTAAATGAGGTTTTAACGTTTAAAAAAGATCTCCACTTCGTTGTTAAAATACACAGTTTCATACAGAAAAGTTCATTGTAAGGCAATTGACATTGAGACATTTTCACATGCATTTCTAATCTCTATATATATGACTATTACTGGTCACAGTCACTTTCTTTCTGAGTTCCTTGGCATCTGAGTATGAATATAAACTCGTCAGATAGACAGCCTTCCTCTCCC
>NW_008356952.1:341963-342060 GCF_000622305.1 Nannospalax galili
GTTTAATCTCCATGTGTTCGTGTGGTGATTTTGGCTTCTTCGGGTATCGATTGTAAGCTTTATTGCATTGTGGTCTGATAGAACACATGGAATTATT
>NW_008356952.1:342807-348685 GCF_000622305.1 Nannospalax galili
TCTGGAATCTTCTAAGAATGATTTTGGCCTCAGGAACTTGGATGTTGGACTGACCTGAGATCCTGGCCATGGCCATGCCACGTAGGGATGCAAAGGCAAATGGGGTGGGAAGAAGCCCCAAGATTTCCCAGGGAGTGGATTGAGTAGCTGGGTTGTACTGAATGCAAAGGATCAGGGAGAGGAAAGGTAAGCCTCGGAGCCCCAGAAAGAGGCTGGCGGGTGTTTCAGGACCAGGGAAGTAGAGGGAGGTGAGGGCAGGGCCAGGTCCAGAAGAAGTGTTCCTTGGGCCCAAGGAAGGCACTAAGTTTGTCTGGGTGAAAAAGATCAGGAATCAGTATTGGTTCCCCATGTGTCTGGGGACCCAAGGCTAGGAATGGTGCAGGGCCCAAACTAGGAGTAGAGAACAGCAGGGGAGATGGAAGGGTGAATGAGGCCGGGGGGGTCAAGACGTGGAGGGCTCCGCGATAGACTTACCCCAAGAGAGGCCTGAGGGTAGGAGAGCAGGCTAGGAGAATTAGCCAGTGGTGCAGGTCCAGGGAAGCAGAGAGAGGTGAGGGCGGGGCCAGGTCCAGAAGCAGTGCTCCTGGGGCCCAAGGAAGGCACTAAGTTGGTCTGGGAGGATCAGGAAGCAGTATTGGTTCCCCAGGTGTCTGGGGCCCCAAGACTAGGAATGGCGCAGGGCCCAAACTAGGAGTAGAGAACAGCAGGGGAGATGGAAGGGTGAATGTGGCTGGGGCTCATTATTTATTTTTATTTAATGTGTATGAATGTTAGACCTGCATGTATGTAAGTGCACTTGTGTTGTACAATGTTTGCAGAGGCCAGAAGAGGGTATTTGATCCCCTGGAAGTAGAATTATGAACAGTTGTTAGCCACCATGTCAGTGCTTGGATTTGAACGTGGGTCTTAACTGCTGTGCCATCTCTCCACCTCTGTTTAGGATTTTTGCATTCATGTTGATCTTTACTTTTCTTGTGATTTTTGTCATCTGGCTTAGGTATCATTTAATACTGGCCTATTGATTGAGCTGGAAAGTGTTCACTCCCTTTTGGGGATGAGGAGTAAAATTTTTTAAAGAATTGTTATTAATTCTTTTTTACTTTTTTGAGATAGGGCCTCATCTAATCATTACCAATTCTTTCTAAACATTTGTAGAATTTACCACTGACGTCATTTGTTCCTGGACCTTAAGTTTTTCTGCTTCCCAGTTGTATCTCTCTCCTTGCTGTGTATTTTCTATTTCTTCTTGAGTTATTTGGCTAGTTTCTTATGCTGTAAGTTGGTGCATTTCTTCTGGGTTATCTGATAATTTGGTGTACAGTTGTCTATAGCATTCTCTGAAAGCTTTTGCTTCTATGAGGCTGGTAGTGATGTTCCCTTTTCATTCCTGATTCTAGCAGTTGGAATCTTCTCTATTCTTTCTGATCAATTTAGCTAAAGGCTTAGCTTTCCCCCCATAAAGAACCAACTTTTATCTTCATTGATTTGTTGGTGCTGTTTCATCTTTAGTTCATCGATCTGTGCTCCAGTATTTATTATTTCCTTCCACCTGTTGACTTTGAGTTTGGCTTACTCTTATTTTTAAACTTCCTTTTTCTTTTGTTGAGATGGGGTCTCAACTGGTCTTGAACTCCTTGATTCTTTTTTATTTTCTTCTGTTTTTAGATTTTATTTTTAATTATGTCTATGCATATGTGTTTGAATGTGGATTTGTGCATGAGAGTACAGGTACCCATGGAGGCCAGAGGCATCAGATCCCCTTGAAACTGGAGTTAGACGTGGATACTGGAAACCAAACTAAGGCCCTCTGCAAGAGCAGCAAGGGCTCTTAACCACTGAGCTGTCTCTGTAGCTGTTTTTTTAGTTTCTAAGATGGAAGGTTAGGCTACTGAGTTGAAAATTTTTTTAAATATTGGAATTTATAGATGCATATTTTCCTCTGATTAGATGTTAGTTGCATCCTAGAAATTTGATATGTTGTGGTTCATTCTTAATTTTCTAATTTTCTTTATGATTTCTTCTGTCAATTCATTAGTTCTTAAAAGTGTCTTTTCTGAATCCACCAAATTTCTGTTGTTATTACACTGATATCTGGGAACATACCTTGTATGATTTCAAATTTAAAAAAAATTTTATGAGACCTTCTTAGGGCCTAATACATGGGTGGTGTTGGAGAATGCTTCATGTGGACTTGAGTTCTGCTGCTATTGGATAAAATATTCTGCAAGTGTAGACTAGTTCTAGTTCATTTAGAGTGTCATTCATACCTTTCCTTGTTGATCTTCTGCTTAGTTGTTCCCCTTACTACTTCTAAAGTGGTGTTTTAATATTTCATATTGGTATGAGAACAAAAATTCACTATGAAGATAAAAGACTCATGCAGATTTAACCATATTTTTATAAGCTATTTAGTAACACTTGTTATTTTCAAGTATTACAGTTTGACTGTAACTTAAATTCACTGCTGTTTTTTTAGGTCCATGATTATTTTGTGTCTGTGTCTCTGTCATAGGATTTGCTAGTACAATACACTGAAACTGTTTTAAAAATTCCATCCATTAAATAAATTAACATTCTTACTTTGATCAACAAAAATTCACTGTGAAGATAAAAGACTCATGCAGATTTAACCATATTTTTATAAGCTATTTAGTAACACTTGTTATTTTCAAGTATTACAGTTTGACTGTAACTTAAATTCACTGCTGTTTTTTTAGGTCCATGATTATTTTGTGTCTGTGTCTCTGTCATAGGATTTGCTAGTACAATACACTGAAACTGTTTTAAAAATTCCATCCATTAAATAAATTAACATTCTTACTTTGATCAACTCATTTGGTAAGAACTGAAAAATATATTTACTAATTTGTGGTTGAGATGACATTTCAAAAAATATAGCAGTGCTGAATCTTCATCTGAACTAAAATTGATAGATTAGTTAAATTTTCTTCCTTGTGTTTTGTTGTGGCATTGTTTTATTTGGATATATCAGAATTCTATGAAATAAACACCTTACATTTTCAGTGGTGCAAGGAAATAATGTTTTCCAGACAGCTGGGAAGTTTTTCATATGAACTCACAGCAATGGAAACAACATGCAAAAGACCCAAGTAAGCTCAAGCCAGACAAAATCCCAACATCAAAGTGGGGAAGTGGGAAGAAGCCCCAGGTTTAGCTGAGGGACTGTTGGCAACCAATAACTATACTAGGAGAGGAAGAGTTGGTTTTCTTTAAGGGTGTGCCACTAGATAGATTAACCAGGTCCCAGTGGATGGACATACACCAAAGAATATTTTGGAACACAAACTTGATCGATAGGCCTTAATATGTATGATAATGTACAAGAAACCTAGCGTGGTGGGCCTATAAGAGGGGTACAGATAGGGGAGGGAGTCTACATATGAGCAAAATGTATGAAATTTGCAAAAATTCAATAAAAATATGAAGAAAAATTGCCATGGTAGAAACGCTGTGTGAAATCTGTTCATTAGAGGTAATTTATGGATTACCATATGGATACCAGTAAATTCTTTCATCAGTAAAATACATGTGGACATAATTTCATAGATCATGTGCTTATAAACAGTATAAAATTTGACTTTGCTTCATAGGACATATAAACTTATTCTGTATTTTAAAATGTTTTGGAATTAGAAAAAAACAAACCTCCACATTTTAAACTTTTTAAAAGCTATGTGTTTATTGAGAATGATCTTTCACTCAGTAAGTCCCTCTCATATCACAATAACCATTTCGAAGGCCATTTGGCCTGGTGAAAGGTATGGGTCACAATATAGAGAAGAAATCCTGTAAGACATGCATGGCACCTATAGCTGGAATGGTTACATTATTTCTGGATTAGTTAATGAGACAATAATTCAGGAGAAAGTGTAGATAGCAAACAGCAGCTATACAAGATTCAAACAAGATTGCAATAGTGGAAAAAATAATATAGAAGTGGATGAAGGAGGATGTAGCTGTAGAAATCTTTATAGATTTTGGCAAAGCAGGTGTTACCAAGAAATCCATTCCTAAGCCTTCTAAATCTGTTCCCACATCTGAGTGGGAAATGTCTGAGTGTGAAGCATGCTGTTGACACACATCCTCTTCAGTAGCATATAGTCAATGCAGTAATTGGATTATCTCTTTTCCATTTGGTCATGTGGCAATGCTCTTGGCAGTATTGATTGTCCGAAGGAGTGAATGTGATTCTAACTTATGGACCGACTTAGGAAAGAAATGATGGCTGTGAAAATGCTTGGCACAGTGAGGAGTATGAAGTAGGCTCCTGATAAATATTGGCAGGTAAGAGCCTGTCTCCTGATCCATGCTATTTAATTGCTTTGCCTAGGGAAATTAGACACCCTAGGCCTTTGTATTAAGTCTGCCACTAACTTAAGTAACCTTCTGCAAGTATGCCTTTATTTTCTTAGATTGTAAGTAACTTAAAGTTTCTTCTACTTCTAAAATTATATGGTTCTATTAAATTCATATAAAAAACTTGAAAGATTATTCTTTTGATAGAGATGGAAGTTTTTGTTGTTTCCAACTTTTAGAGTTTTAACTAGGCTATGCAACATGAATAAGATTCTTCATCGCATTATCTAAAGCCAAGCACTGATTTATTTGAAAACAAAGGGTTTCTTTGCAGTGTCATTTAGCTTGGCATAGCCATGAATCCAAGAATTATTCTACATGAACCAGAGAACAGTAATTCAGTTGTAGTTAAATCCAGAGTTCCACACAGCCATTCACCAGAGCTGAATTGAGGTGAACGAGTACTTCTAAATTTGCAAAACTTCTAAAACGTCCTGGTGGAATTTGCTGGAAGAATCATAGTAAAAAGGAGTTTGGAAATGTCATTCAGACTGTCCAAAGAAGTTGGAGAAACTATTGCTGTTTTTATTGTGTTTGTTTTGGGAGTCTGTGATTTCTATTTTAAAAAAATGATATAAATTTAGGAATTTTTATCATTTTGAAATTATAAGTTTTGTGATTATTAGAGAATGGATCAACATGTTTGATCATCTTTACTTTTCAATGTGTGGAATCTTACTCTTGTAGTATTTTTTTCTAATTGTTGGAAATTTTGAGGCACCCCCAAAATTTTTTCTGTTAAAAGAGTTCACTTTTAAGTCAGGTGTGGCGACACATGCCTGTAATCCTACTACTGAGGAGGTTGAAGCAGAAGAATTGCCAGTTTAAGGCTAGACTGTGCTATATATTGCTATATATGAAGATTCTGTTTGAAAGAAAGAGCAAGAATATACTTTTTTTTTTTGCTCTTTTTGAGACAGAGTCTCCCTGTAGCCCCAGCTGACCTGGAACTCGCTATGTAGACCAGGCTGGCTTCGAACTCACAGAAATCTGCCTACCTCTGCCTCCCGAGTCCTGGGATTAAAGGCGTGCACCACCACGCCTGGCAAGAATATACTTTTTATGTCTTAGATTTCCTGGGCAGACCAGAGGATAAACTATCTAAATGTAGTGTAGATTTTTTAATTGTTGCTATTAATAATCGTGTGTCATAATTCTGTGTATATTGTTTACACAGGTAGTTCAGGTTTTTTGTTTGTTTTTAGTTGATTTTTTTCAGTGCTTGGGATTGAACTTTGGGTCTTCTGCACACTAGTTTAGTGCTCTGCTACTGTGCTATATACGTAGTCCTCTTTTTTTTTAACTTTTACAAAAACTTTATTGAGAATTTCATGCATGTATATAAGGTGTTTTGATCAAATCCATGCCCACTCCCTTCCCTCCAACATTACCCCCTCTGAAGAGGTAACCCCAAAATCTTTTAAGGATTAAATACAAGTTCCCAAATACCTTTGACATTTTTGGCTTTGGAACAGAGTATGTTGCTAACAGGCCCAAGGAC
>NW_008356952.1:348919-361092 GCF_000622305.1 Nannospalax galili
CAGTGGGTACTATCTAAAAGACTCCCAAATTGCATAACTCTTATCTGTAGGGGGAAAGAAAGTCCTTGACTGGTGAATTGGAGATGTGAAGGAGAAGTAAAGGCAAGAGTAATTAGCATTACAAGTTCTAGATGGGGAACTAGAAAAAAGTCAGAACAATTTTCAAATGTTATCATATGAGAGTCCATTATAGTTTCTTTACAAGGGCTTCCTAAAGCATCCCTCTATTGGGCTCTTGCTCATTTTTCTTTTGTCTTCCAAGGCTGGACTAGTTGGCTGGAAAGAGTGGCTGGATACTCAGGTGAGGGTCCAGTGACCCTGCTTATCACTCCTTTAATGAATGAGCATATCCATCAACAAGCCCAATTGTGACTAATAACATAGCCCTCTTTAAAACTTTTTTTAATTATTTTTTTTATTTGATGTGTATGTGTGTATTGCCCGCATGTATGGAAGTGCCCCCATGTTCCCTCAGGCATCAAAAGACGGTGTCGGATTCCCTGGAACTGGAGTTACACACAGTTGTTAGCTGCCATGTGGGTTCTGGGAACTGAACCTGGGTCCTCTACAAGAGCAGCCAGTGCTGTTAGCCACTGAGCCATCTGTTTTTTGTTTGTGTGTTTTTGTTCTTGTTTTTTGAGATAGAGTCTCACTGCATAGCTCTGGCTGTCCTGGAGCTCACTATGTAGATCAAGCTCATAGAGATCTGCCTGCCTCTGCCTCCTGAGTCCTGGGATTAAAGGTGTGTGCCATCATGCCTTGCCTTTTTATTCTTGTTTTTTAAAGACAGGATTACATGTAACTCAGGCCAGTTTCAAACTATGTAGCTGAGGATGGCCTTGAATGCCTGGTCCTCCTGCCTCCACTTCGAAAGTATAGATAGGGATTGCATCATGCCGTACCATGTCCAGCTTTGTAGTTCAGTTGTAAAGGAGGGAAAAGTAGAAAACAAGTTGTGAAACATGAACTTAAATAATGAAGGGTGTTTATGAGTCATCATTTATTGTGCAAGCATGTACGGAAGTAGAAGCTACCAAGCCGACAGCTCTCTTAAAACGACAGGTTTTCAAATCTTTAGGGGGAAAGATGGTGCATACTGTTGTCCTTAGGTATTCAAGGAGATTGGTTCCAGGACTTTTTTTAAAGATTTGTTTCATTTTTTAAATTTTATGTTTATGCGTGTGTATATCTGCACTCGTGTGGTGCCGGTGGAAGCCAGAAGTCACTGGATCCTCTAGAGCTAGGGTTTGCTGTGTGACAGTGTTCCTGGGGAGGCATGAGCAAATGTCTACTCACCCCAGAGAGGGAATCAGTGACAGACTAAAATAAGGGTACCACAAAAGTCCAACTTGGTGAATCAATGAGTTTATTGAGGTTGCTTACAAGAGTATGGGAGCAGAAATGACTCAAAGACAGTTACATCACAAAAAGCCTACTCCAGCATCAGTGACAGCTCACAAAATCTGGAAAATTAGAGCTTACTGCATAACTTGCAGTAAGGTTGTAGTGTCTCTGCTTCTTCCAGGCAGCTCGGCTGGCCTGAGCCTCTTCTAGGCAGCTTGTGTGATCTGAGAGTCTGTCAGCAGTTCTTACTGCTTGTATCTGCTTGGGGAGTGATGGGCTTAGTGTATCTGGTCAGTTTCAGGGAGTGCCAAAAGTCTTTGAATTGTTTGCTTCCTGATCTTAACAAACTTCTCTATAGGGTAGACTATTTTCACCTCCAATTGTCCTGTGTTTTAATGAGCTTCCAAAATGGAAGGTTTGCCTTGGAAGAAATTGCCACACAAGTTCCAGGTGGTTGTGAGCCACCTGATGTGGGTGCTTGGAACCAAACTCCCATCCTCTGGAAAAGCACTGAGTGTTTTCAGCCACTGATCTATCTCTTTAGTCCTGGTTTCAGGACTTCTGGTGGTTACCAAAATCTGTAGATCTCAAGTCCCTTATATAAAGTGGCATAGTGTTTGCATATATTCTATACACATCCTCCCATAGACTTTATTTATTTATGTACTTACTTACTGACAGGGTCTCATGTATTGCAGGTTGAATTTGAACTCCCTATCTAGCCAAAGATCACCTTGAATTTCTGGTCCTTTTGTCTCTGCTTCCCATGTTCTGGGATTACAGGCATGTGCAACCACACCCAGTTTTATGAAGCATTGGGGATTGAATCTAGGGCATTGCATATACTAAGTACTTTACCAACTCCCATATACTTTAAATAACCTCTAGATTATTTATAATATCTAATTTATTTAATAGGAAATAGTTATTACATTATATTATTTAGGGAATGATGACAGGAAAATAAAGTCTGTACATGCTCAATACAACTATTGATTCAACCATCATAGGCTTAACTACAGTCTGCAAATGAGATATGAGGCAAACAATTCTCAAACAAATAGCGCTGGAGAGAGACCGACGATCCGTGGACTGGCAGGGCATGTCTACACATCACTGCACTTGATTTTTTTGAGACAGTAGCCCCAGCTGGCCTGGAACTCACTATGTAGACCAGGCTGGCCTCAGTGTCATAGAGAGCCTCCTAACTCTGCTTCCAAAATGTTGGGATTAAAGGCAAGTGCTACATTTGAATGGATTCAGCATTGTGCTTGGAAGTATAGTAAATTCAAATTATGTTTTTTGTAAATTCTGAGAGAGAGAGAGAGAGAGAGAGAGAGAGAGAGAGAGAGAGAAAACACTAACTGGAGATGGAACCTAGTCCCTCACACATGCTAAGCATGTACTCTCCACTGAACTATACCCCCAGCCCTCTGGTTTCAACTTCGATGCTTCTGCCTGTGAGTAAAGAATGAGTCTTCAGGGACTGGTGAGGTGGCTCAGTGGGTAAAGGCACTTGCTGCCAAACGTGATGACTTGTTTTCATTCCCTGAAAACCATATTGTGGAAGGAGAGAAGCAAGTATTACAAGTTGTCCTCTGACCTCCACATGTGCTCTAAGGCACGCATGTGCCCTCCATCCCCCAAATGAATAAAATGTAATAAATATTTTTTCAAAGAATGAGTCTTTGGACCGTGATGCTTATTAGAATCTTTATCCAAACATTGGTCTAGTCATATGAAAAAATAAAGCATAATCTCTTTAAAATGTATCTGCTTTGAGGTGACACAAGTGTCATGCATGTCACTACAGGGGTGTTATGTAGAGAAGTGGCAGGTTGGCTCTGGTGACTCATGATCTATTTTAGCACCTTTGGGAGATTATCTTTAGCAGTAATTAAGAATGGAGGTTATAGATTTATCTAGATCTTAGTTCAAATGTTGTTTCATCCATCACTTACTAAGTTTATTCATCTGTAAAATAGGTTCAGTAATGTGACATCTACACAGAGTTGTTAAGTTTAAGATAAATAATATTTGGAAAGCACTTAGCACAATGCTTGTGATGTGTCAAGTGTTCAGTAAATATCAATAATAATCTTTTCTTTGTGTGTTTGTGTGTGTGCTGGTGCATGTGTGTGTGGGTAAGTGCGTATGTGTTTATATGTGCATGTGAAGGCCAGAGGATACCTTGGGTGTTGTTGTTCTTCAGGAGCTATCTTCCTTTTTTCGGGGGGGGGGTTGCCTGCAGGTGTGTTTGTTTGTGTGAGTGCATATTTGTGGGTACGTGTGGAATACAGAGGTCAACCTTGGGTGTTATTCCACAGGAACTGTCCACTTTGGTTTTTTGAGACAAGGTCTCTCACTGGGACCTGGGGCTTGATGGTTAGCTTAGGCTGGCTGACCAGTGGACTCCAAGGGATCCACCTGTCTCACCTGTCTCTACCTCCTCTGAGAGGAGTGTGTGGCACAATGCCAGGCTCTTTTTTTTTTTATTAACATTCTGGGAATGAAAGTCAGGTTCTCATGCTTTGAAGGCAAGAATTTTACTGACAGCTATCTTTCCAGCATTCTCTCTCTCTCTCTCTCTCTCTCTCTCTCTCTCTCTCTCTCTCTGTTACTGGAGATCAAAACCCAGGATCTTGCACATGCTAGGCAAGTGCTACACCATTTAGCCATACTCCAAACCCCTAATAAGATTCTTTTTAGAGGGAAAGGTTGAAACAGGATTTTGTATGTAGCCCTGAGTAGTCTGGCACTTTACTATATAAGCCAGGCTGGCCTGTATTTGCAATAATCCTCCTGCCTCAGTCTTTTGGGTGCTAGGATTACAGGTGTGGACTTCTCTCGTTTTTCTTGGGGGCCCATGTTCCCCTCCTACTAGTGTTTTGCCCTTGCTATTCCTTCAGCCTGTATTGTTCTTCCTGATAACCAACAGCAAATGAGTTGTCAACAAACCTGAGAAGCAACCCTGGTCCCACAGTTTGGGCTAAGTACCCTTGCTGTGGGCCCCTGGGCCACTCCCCCTGCTCCAGTACTTTCTACTCTGAATTATAGTTGTTTATCCACAAAATTAGAGCAAACTCAGGCTGGGGAGATAGCCAAATGGGTAAAGCACTTGCAGTACAATCAGCTAGTCAATACAGTGAGCACCAAGTTTAGCTGCTGAGCTCCAGACTCAGCAAGAGACACTGCCTCAATATGTAAGGCAGATATTAATCAAGGAAGATGCCCAATGTCAATCTGGGGCCTCCACATGCATGTGTGCCCACACACATTGTAACACACATGCATGTATATTAGAGAGAGAGAGAGAGAGAGAGAGAGAGAGAGAGAGAGAAAGGAGAGAGGAGAGAGAGAATGAACCATGAGACTAGGTTAATTTTCATTATAACCAAAGTCCCATTCACTGAAATATTGCCTAGCCCATAGTGGGCCACTTAGTAAGTTTGGTGAATACAAACCTTTTAATATATAATGCTAAAGTGCATTACTTGATGCTAAACCCTATATTTGAAAAGTCAAAGTCCATTCTAAGTAAGAACACCCAATCCATATCTCTGCCTATGAAGTAAATTGTACAGATGGACTCTGCGCAGAAGGACTACTCAAAATACCTTAAATAGGTAAGGTACATTGAGGAGTTTCAACTTGAACAAATAAAGAGCTATTGTAAGTTAAGAAAGGTAGGCATGCAATTAATATAGGGCTTTAAGAAGATTAGTCTCCTCTGGAATGCAGGGTAGAACCTTTTTCCTCTATTGTTTTTCTAGCATACATTTTAAAGTGTGAACAGATGACCATAATACCAACATGGATAATCAACCACAAAAGCTGAGTTTGCATGGGTGAAATTTAGTATTTATTAACAAATATTTTTGAGGGTTTACTAGGTATTGTGCTACATTATAATTAAAGAGCTTCAGAGGCTGGAGGAATGGCTCAGAGGTAGAGTGTTTGACTAATAGTCAAGACTCTGGATCCAATCCCCAGCATGGCAAAAACAAACAACCATAAACTTTCACTTGTCACATAATGAAAAGAATAAAAAGCACTGGAAGTTGAGCCATAACATTAATGTATCAGCACCCACATATAGTAAGTAAGAGTAGTCTGTGGTGCTTAAATGGGAGAATGCATAGGAAATGGTTGAACTTACTGTTCTCGTAGAAGTAAATCTCGTTTTCTTACTCTCCTCTTAATTCATCAGTGCTTCTGAATAACCACTTTCACTGACAACTCTGACTTCCATTTCTGGAGATAAGCAAAAGCCTGTTGGATGTGTCCAAATCAATTCGTTCTTTCCTTTCGTGGTAAGTTTAGGTGACAAAAAATTCAAATGAAGAAAATGAACTTGTGTTGGTTCACTGATCATTCAACTTTATTTCTGGCCATATATGTTCTAAATTTGAATTTTAATTAATATGATTTTCATGCACATAAAATTTATGTGTCAATTATGATATGATTGCTGAAGTTTGTTGGCACACCCTGCACTCCTTGGGTCACCATTGCTTAGAGTAACAGCAGACTCCCTAGCATGGTTGTCAAGTCTCTTTTTTAAAAATTATTTTATTATTTTTATTTTATGTGTATGCATGTATTGCCTGCATGTAGGTAAGTACACCTGTGTCATGCAATGTCCAAGGAGGTCAGAAGAGGCCTTCGGATCCCCTGGGATTGGATCCCCAGGGACTGGGGACTGGAGTTACAGACAGTTGTTAGCTGCCATGTGGGTGCTGGGATTCGAACCTGGGCCTTCTGCAAGAACAACTGGTGTTCTTATCCGCTGAGCCATCTGTCCAGCCCCTGGTTGTCAAGTCTCTTAACCTCCTTCCCCATTTACCTGCCACTTTCTTTCCCCCACTTCCCTCTCCTCTCATATTGGAGAGTGAACCTAGGCCTCTGAGTTCTTTCTTGGAATACCTTTTGTCTTCTTGCTTTTGAGCCTTTACTTACCTTCCCTTTGCCTGCAACAGCCTTCTTCCCATTCACTACCTGTCAAATATGATTATTTCTTGAAAGGTCAGTTCAACTATGCTTTAAAATCTACAGTTTTCTTGTCATCCTGTTTGCTTTGTCCAATTCTCTACCCCAGATATGTCTTCTTTTTAATAAAATAGAAGAGTATTGCAATGATTTTAAAAATACAGATTGCAACCCATTAGTGACTCATGAAATCAATTTAGTGAGTTCTGACCAGCATGGAAAAGCTTGGAATTAAACAGACCAGAAAAGAAAAATATCAAAATTTGCTGCACATAAAAAAGTATAATATTGCTTCTTGGTACTTACGTGGCCCAACTGTCTCACTGTGTAAAACATGATTGTTACTGTACATCTCAAAGCAGTTGAGAAACACTGGTCCACATTTTATCTGTAGACCAGTTCCTTGGATGATATGTTATTTAGGGATGGATACTTAAGACTGAGGTTGTCTGCTTCATATTATAGCTAGGGAACTGCCTCATATATCCCAAGTGCTGATTTTCTTTGAACTTGTATCTACAGCTTCTTAAACCTTATAGCCTTGCCATAAAATTTTCCACATGGTCAAATCTAGCAGCTTGAAGTCTCTCAGTTCCTCTTCTCCCTGGGAAATTTTCCTCTGGGAATGTCTATCTTCCTGATCTTATCTGGGATGCTGCTGTACTGTTGTTATCCTGGAAATTCTCTGCCTCTTAACCTGGGCTGTAACTCTTCTGGCTTCTTGGCTCATTCTGTTATTTTGGGTAGGACACATAGTCTGATAGATACCCTGGAAAGTATGCATGGGAATTAAATTATTGTGTGTGTGTTCCTACTGAGGATGACGTTCAGGGCTTCTTGCATGCTGGGGAAGTTTTCTATTACTGAGATATACTGACTTGGGAAGCTTTGTACCCCTATATTACTGAAAATGCATATGTCCTATCTTTACATTTGAGGGAACAGTTTGGCTAGTTATAGAACTCCAGTTGGAAGTTACATTGCCTCAGACTTTTAAAAGCATTGCCCCATTGTTTTTATCAAGAGGTCATACCATTCTTATTCCTCAGTGTTTGAATGTGATCTGTTTCTTCCTGTCTCAGAGTTTTAAAGATCTTTTTATACTTCTATTTTGAACTTTTACATTGAAAACTTTCTGTAAGGGAGAGATTTTCTCCTCCATTGTGCTAGAATTTATGTTGTTGCATTCCTGGAAATTTTAAGTTATTTATCTGACAATTTTTTACCACCATTAGAATAATTACTGGAGAAATAATTTTCTTTCTGTGTTTTCATGTTACATGTTCTATATTAGCCCTATATTTTTTCTTACCTGTTTGTTTTTTCTACTGTCCATCTCTTGGTATTTTTGTTCTCTTTCTTGAAGATTTCCTTAACTTTGCCTTCCACATTTTCTATCCTTTGTTGTTTGTTTGTTTCAGTTTCACTATTAGTTTCCAAAAGCTGTTCATCTCAGTGCTTCATTATTTCATTTTAAAAACTCTTGTTTCATGGATATCTTTTATTTCTACTGTTTTTTTTTAAAGACATGGACCATGTTTGTCATTCCTGTGCAGGGGCCACTGTATGATTCCAGTTTTAGGATATGTGCTGTGGAAGCAAGCACAGATCTATTTGTATTTGTTAAGATAAAAATTTTCTGGGGCTTGGGGAGATGGCTCAGTGGTTAAAAAAAAAAGCTTGCTGATCTAGCTTGAGGACTTGAGTTTGGATCCCTAGCACCCATAAGCAGGGTGTGGTGGTATACCCTTGTAATCCCAGTGCTGAGGAAGCGCAATCAGACTAGGACTTACTGGCCAACCAGCCTAGCCTAACCCTTGAACCCCAGGTTCCAGTGAGAGACCATGTCTTAATAAACAAGATGAGTGGCTCCTGAGGAATAACACTAAAGGTTGGCCTCTGGCCTCTACACACACAACAGCAACAACATTTTGTCCATTGCTAGCATGGTTTCCTATTTTAATTCTAGTTTGCCTATTTCATTTTTTGTTGCTGTTGTTAGTGATTTGGCTTTGTTGTTTTTCCTCAAGTGCTTGGGTAGCATACTTGAATGTAAGAATTTAAAAGAATTCAATAAAAACTGAGTAAAGATTTTGTGTTTCTGGATGGTACTTTGTCTTAATCAATTTTGATGCTACTGTAACAGAATAATGGAGACTGGGTTATTTATAGCCAGAAATTTATTTGTGACACTTCTGCCTCAAAGTCCAAAAACAAGGCACGCAAGCTTTAATGTCTACTGAGTACTAGGCCTCTGCTTCTAAGATGGTGCCTTGAACACAATCTGATAGCCAGGAACAGTTTTTTAAATTTTATTTTTTAATTTTTTTTTTGAGACAAGGTCTTTTTATGTAGCCCAGGCTGGCCTGGAATTTGTGATTTTTCCTGCCTCAGTCTCCCAAGTGCTGAGATTTATAAGTGTGCACTACTGGCCTGGCTATCAGCAATATTATTATTTTTTCTATTGCTGGGGGACTGAACCCAGGACCTCATGAATGCTAGGCAAATACTCTGCCACCAAGCTATATCCCTAGCCCCAGAACACCGTTCTTTGCCTAGCAGAAGAATGGAAGGGAGTGAGCCACTCCTGGAGGGAGTGTGTTACAGCAGCATCAATCCATTCATGAGGGCTGCGCACCCTTATGACCAAGGCACCTCACATTATGACCCATCCCCAACACTGATGCAGTAGTAATTAGGTTTCGACATGTGTTTCACAGTGGCACAAACATTCAAACCACAGCAGTCAGTGAAGGTGGGCTGTCCTGGCCTGTTGGGCAGATTGCAGCAATAGCTGCTCTTTCTCCAGAACCCTCAATTCTTCCAGTGAATCAGCCTCTTGCTTGTTGCCTGTTGTGCCAAACCCTGGTCTTTCCCTCCATCTGGCAGGTTCAGTGCACTCTTGTCTGATGTCTCTTCTGCAGGCCCAATATTTACCTCTGCCCTCTGTGCCTTTCTGAGTCTTCCAGTGACTTCCTTCTTCAGATAGCATAGGCCTTTCTTGTGTGCTCTGTGACTTTTCTTGGGGGAGTCCATTTCTATTCTCCTCAAATAGAGGGGCAATAACAGATCAAAACACTTCTGCCCAAGTCCAGCCTGGTAAATCAGTGAGATTATTGGGATACTTTCAGGAGCGTGGGCAACCTGTGCTCAGGTTACAGAAGAGTCTCTTCTGCCCAGCCATTGTTTATGCCTTAAATATCCCGGGACAGTGGAGAAATCTCTTGAGCTTTCCTCTCCCTTTTACCTGACAATGACAAAAGGTCCTTGTACGTAACCACAGCTGCTCTGATTCAAGATATCAATAATCACCCCAGCTTGGAGGAAACAGCCACAACATTATTTGTGTGAGAAATTCTGAAAGAAGGAAAGAGTGAAACATACTTGTGGCAACATTTTAAAACAAGAAGTCCTTCCCTAAACTTTTCAATGGACAAGTTTCTATGCAGACAGCACTAAAAATGGAGGGAATACGTGAATGATTTTTCTATACAGAAATGCCGAGACCTAATTTTTCAATGTTGACATATCTATGAAGATGAAATCTTTGGTATTCCAAAGGGCATAGAAAGAATCGTACAGATTTTAAGTTTTAGGTAACTTAAAATGTTTCAGAAAAGCAAAGTTTTGGTCCTTGTAATTTTAGATTTTTACAGGTCAGTGTTTGCTGGCCTCTCATAGCCAGTTCAAATATTAAGAGCTATGAGTTCAGGAGAGAACTCAATTCAAAGCATACTGAATGTGGCTTTGTGAATATTTTGAGTTCTCATGATATTAAGGTGTGAAGCCCATTTTTTAAAATAGACTGTTTTGTAACCTCATTAAGCTTTTTTTCCTTTTGAGCATATGACCATGGTTCTTTCATTTCAATAATTTCCATAAAACTTCATCCTGAGAAATTACTTACAAATAAAAGACGACCTTCATGTAGTTTAAAAGCCCTAGTTTTCTGAGTGCACAGCAGAGTGCCTGTTTTAGAAAGCCCTATGTAGACTTGAGGGAGAGCTGGGGGAGAGGAGTGCTGATAGTTTTGCTACAGAAGACTGGTATGACGAGTCATTGTTTTTAAATTCTCTCATGTCCATTTTAATATAATGCTGAACAGTTCTTCGTGTTTTAAACTTTTAGATGATAAGCAACTTATTTTTGTATCTGTTTAAATTGTTTTTTAAAGTGAATACAGGGGGCTAGAGAGATGACTCAGCAATTAAGAGCACTGGCTGTGCTTGAAGAAGACCTGGGTTCAAATCCCAGCAATCACATGGCAGCTAACAAATGTCCATAGCTCCAGTTCCAGGGGATCTGATGCCCTCTTCTGTCCTCTGGGAACTTCATGACACATGTACACTTACATACATGCAGACATAAAGTGAATATAGGACAGGTCTGATAGCCTGTACCTGTAATCTCAGCATTCAAGAGGCTGAGGCATCATAGGACATTCTAGTCCACGATGAGCTACATAGTAAGGCTAGACTCACAAACAGAAAGCAAACCAACAAACAAACCCATAATATACTTCCCAGCATAGCACAGCAGACAGAACAGAACTGTTAGTGTTGGGCAGGCCTGGGCTTAGATTCCTGCTCTTCACTTGCTAACTACGTGAATTTGAACAAGTTACCTAATGTTTTGCTTTCTACATCTGTCAGAGTACATGTTTTTCTCACAGAACTTAAGTAAGATTATACAGGCTATATGTAAAATATATATTCCTTAGCGTTGGACTTGACTCTTTGTTGGGGTATGCAAAATATCTAACATGATGCCCTTTTTTACTACATAGTCTATTCAAAACTATGTGTAAAGCCAGGCATGTGCCTCATACTTGTAATCCCAGTACTTGAAAGGCTGAGACAGGAGTCTGTGAGTTCAAGGCCAGCATGAGCTACAGAGTGAGATTCTGCCCCCCAAACCCAAAATCGTTAACGCAAAAAAAAAAAAAAAAAAAGTAAAAGTTATATAATCCAAAGCCTTCTAAGTCTTAGAAATTTCAATTTGAAAATAGTTTTGGTAAATTTGCAAAATACTGCTACTCAATTAGTCTTTGTTTATGATGAGAGATTTCTAAAGAATTGATCCTTGACTGTTCTGAATTAGCAACCTATAAAAACAACACTGTGCACTCAGAAAACTGGGGCTTTTAAACTACATGAAGGTCGTCCTTTATTTGTAAGTAATTTCTCTGAATGAAGTTTTATGGAAATTATTGTAATAAACTATGGTCAAATGCTCAAAAAGGAAAAAAAAACTTAATGAGGTTACAAAAACAGTCTATTTTAAATTTCTGAAATAATTTGTTTGTTCAGCTACTCAGACTTTGGGTGTCACTGGAGGGAATTTACAAATATGCCAAGGCTTGATGGAGTCTTTCTTAGTTAACACATTGTCAATATGCCTGGCTCATGCTGCTCAGTGTGGTTTCCCTGCCATTACTGCAATACCCGTGTCAGGACCCAGGCACCTGAATTTGTGCTCATTCTCTGGCAGGCATGGGACCAATAGGACCAGTCCAGTGGTGCTCAGACTTGCAGTTACCTCCATCAGCACCAATATTGAGATCAATAAGCTCTGACATGTAGAAGCAGCATGCTCATCAATTTTAATTTTGAAAATTGCGTACATACTATTGTCATCAATTTGAATTGCTTTTGCAAAGACAGTGGACTCATCAATTTGAAACCTGTCATGTCAGAGTTGGCCATCAGAGACTTCTGATTCCCTATTAAATTATTACTTGTGAAACTCTCACTGGATATTATAATTATCCTTATAAAGGAAGATGGTGCAGAGAATATGAAGGGATTGAGGTATGGGTTCATTTTCTATTATTCAGAAAG
>NW_008356952.1:361169-361267 GCF_000622305.1 Nannospalax galili
ATTGCCATGTTGGGAGGGGGAGTGGGTGCCTGCAAAGGCCAGAGTGGCAGATCCTCTGGACCTGTAGTTAGAGACAGTTTTGAGCTGCCAGACATGGG
>NW_008356952.1:361303-366037 GCF_000622305.1 Nannospalax galili
CCCCTGGAACTGGAGTTACAGACAGTTGTTAGCTACCATGTGGGTTCTGGGATGTGAACCTGGGTCTTCTTCAAGAACAGCCAGTGTTCTTAACTGCTGAGCCATCTCTTCAGCCCTATACTTTTTAATTTAAAAAGTAAGAGGTTTAATATTTTAAGCAGATAGAGGACTTATATTTGCATAATTTAAAGTTCACTTTAAAAAAATTACCAAACAAAAACAGAGAACATTCACAGAAAATGTATATGATATGAAGAATAATAAAACACATATCTACCACACAGTTTGAGAATATGACCATTATGTTAGAGTCCCTATGTACCTTTCACCAGACTAAGTTACCTACATTGGAACTTGGACTACCAACCTTTCTATCAATTATTTTCTTGATGCACAATTGGGTTATTGCTGGTTTTTGACTAGTAGAAGCTATTGACTTCTGTTATGTGTCCTTTGATGAATATAATGGTGAATTTGCTAGACCAACTACTTAAATTTTTGAATGTCATACTAAATTGATTCTCTTTAAATTTAAGAAGGATTTGAGATTGAGGTAATTTAGTTTGATATTTGTTGTACTAATTTTAGTAATTTTTCTAGGAACACATAGTTTGCTTTTGAAATTAGAGATGATTGATTTATTTATTCATAAAAGTCAGGAAGTGAGGAATTCCATATAATTTAGACATGTTTACCTATAGCTGAAAGAGCTGTAAAAGTAAAGATATGAGACATGGATCAATCAGTTTCAAGAATTGAATCTAATAATCATGGCTAACATATTGAGTACATATAAAACAGGATGACTGTCCTGGTACAGACCAGGAAATAGCTTGTGAGTGTGCGTGTGTGTGTGTGTGTGTGTGTGTGTGTGTGTGCGTGCGCGCGCGCGCGCGTGCGCGCGCGAATTCCTGAACGTGGGAGGTAAAAAAATTTCTTTCAGATTTCTGGATTTGGGGACAAAAAGGAATTTTCCTATGCATTTAACCCACTTTGGTTCCTGGTATATCTTCTGCTATTTGGAAACAATATACTGAATTAATTTTGTACTATGGTATTGAATTCTACAAGCTCAAGAATAGAGAGGTCAATAATGGCTATTCAGGGTCTGGGGAAATGGCTCAACTGGTAAAGTGTTTACCTTATAAGCAAAGAACTTGAGTATGGATTTCCAGCACCCACAGAAAAGCTGGTGCAGTGGCATGTGTCTGTAATCTCAGGACTGTAGGATTAGTGTGAGACCCTGTCTTGAAAACTAAGGTGGAGAGTGATTGAGGAATATACTTAATGTCATCCTGTGGCTTCCACATGCATATGTACAAGCATGTACACACATAAATACACAATGGTTATTACAGTTGTCAATCTTAAAATTAATGTTTGTTTCCAGTGCTCTCTTTTATACATAGGTGAAATGTCTTGCAAGTAAAACTTATGTACATTTCTGATAACACCATTCTAGTTTTATCATACTAGATTTTATAATTGTGCACTCTTTGAGTGTCCTCCCTTTGTTCCTACATCACTACTGAAGTTATTTAGTTTTGCTCTGATCTGGACTACACATCTATTTGTTTAAGTGTTAGAGATACAGTAAAAGATGAGTTCAAATCCTGTCTTAGGAGGACTTAGAGTTCAAATGGGAAGAGGAATATTTCCAAACATTTTTCTTTGTTAAGAATTATTTAGTCTTGGGCTGGAAAGATGGCTCAGTGGTTAAGAGCACTGGCTGCTCTTGCAGAGTATCCAGTTCAATTCCTAGCACCCACATGGGGGCTAGCAACCATCTGTAACTCCAGTTCCAGGGGATCCAGCGTTCTCTTCTGACCTCCACAGGCATTGCACGACATGGGTGCACTTACATACCTGCAGGCAAAACAGTCATACACATAAATTTTTTTAAAAAAGAATTATTTAGTCTTAAGTGAAAGACCTGCTTTGGGCATATTAAAAATAACCCCTTTCTTTGATTTTAAAAAATACTAAATACTGGGGCGTGGTGGCACATGCCTTTAATCCCAACACTCTGGAGGCAGAGGCAGGCAGAGCTCTGTGAGATTGAGGTCAGCCTGGTCTACATAGTGAGTAGCCAGCTGGGGCTACAGGGAGACCCTTTCTCCAAAAATAAATTACTAAATAAATCGAAATTCTTATTATATGTTAATTTTAGAGGTCAATTCTGTTCATATATTTTCAGAACTTAAAAGAAAAGGAAAAAATCATTTATTATGAGCTTCCTAAAATACAATTTTATTTTCTGGTTTTGATTTTATGAAGTGCTTTTCTTACTGCCTTAAGTACTTTTTAAAAAATATGAGTCATTGCTTCTGGAAACGTCTTGTTCAGAAAATATTTAGCAGTCATTGATCACATCTTGTGATTACTTTAATGAAATCAGAAGTATGCCATGACATTTATGAGTTATGCAAAATAATGCATAAGATTGTGCCTTGAATGTATATATATGCTTATACTTAATAAATGTGGATATTTTTGGTATGTTTGGGATAGGATCTTTCTATATAACCCAGAGTATAAGCCCCTACCTCTGCCTTCCAAGTGCAGTTGCATGTCACCAATGCCAGGTTAAATGTGGATATTTACTGGTTTGCTTCACTATAAGAAAGAGTAGGTATACCATGAATAATCTTTGATAATTAAAGATCACTTATTGTGAGATTGTTCCTTGAAGGAATACAAAATGTTCAACAGATTTGGCCATGAGAAGGCACTGTTCTGTGTTAAGGTCGAAGTTGATGACAGTGAGCAGTGCAGATGGACTGACTTCTCACTGAGTAAAACTTGCTGGGTATTCCAGATAGTGACCAACCCCTAAGACTGCAGGAAATTTTCTGGAACACAGGTCTTTGAGAGTTAGAAACCATGCAGTCCTGGACAAACCAGGTAATTGGGCACCTATGTATAAAAGACTGTATTAGACTCTGAGGATGTGAAGGAAATAGGTATGCAAAGAGAAAGACCATGAAATGACAGTGTGGGTGTTCTAGTTTGCATTCTGTTGTGGTGACAACACCCTGGCCAAAAGCATCTTTGGGAAGAAAGGATTTATTCTATCTTACACTTCTAGGTCACAGTCTATCACTGAGGGAAGTCAGAACAGGAATTCAAGGCAGGAACTGAAGCAGAAACCATGGAGGAATACTGCTTACTGGCTTGCTCTTTGGCTCATGTTCAGCTAGCTTTCTTATACAGTCAAGGCCCACCTACCTAGGGGGTGGTCCCACCCATAGTGGGCTAGAGCTTCCCACATTCATCATCAGTCAAGACATGGCCTCACAGACATGGCCACAGGGCAGTCAATTGAGGTAGTTTTTTAATTGATATCCCTTTTCCCAGGTGACCTTAGGCTATGTCAGGTTGACAGTAAAAACTAACCAGCACAGTAGGGTAGAAGTAACTCAGGGCCCATTGGGAATAACCTCCATGTGATCAGGGAAAAGGCTTTGGGAGAAGCCTTAGAGTTGAAATGATTACAGAGAAAGGAATAGAGTTGCCCTCCCAGAAACTGGGAGGGAAAAGGACATTTTGGGCAGAAAAGCTGGGCTGGATGTGGTTTTTAGAGAAGTGCAGCTGTCTTTTCCAGAAAGGAAAGGGGAAGTAGCTAAAGGAGGCCTGGGGGAAGAGAGCCAGGTGCTTATACCACACCAATGTGAGGATGTGGCAGATTCTGAGAGAGGTTAAGCTTGGTGGCCTCTGTATTTACAGTGAAACTGGGATGTTGCTGGGGGAAATGGAGGAAAGGGGTGTGGAGAGTTAGAGGAGATGAGGAAATTACAATTTTTGAGATGATAAAATGAGAGCATATTAAGAGAAAAAGCTCTGAAAACTAGAAGGCATAAACATACAGTTGACACCTACTGAATGCTTCCCTTCATACAGGTGCTGAGTATATTATTGGTATTATCACATTTAATCATCACAACTACCACATGTATAGGTACCATTATTTCTACTTTATATCCATAAATCTGAGGCAATACACTAGTTAAAATTCACTTGGCAATACATAGTTCCTAAGAGGTTGAAGCCAGAATTCTATGGATTCTAGAATTCTGTAGGTGTCTTTACTTTTTACCTCTGTAGTTAACGTATTTCTACATGTGACCTTATGTTGTGTTCACTATCACCTCTTACAGTGTTATTATCCTCAAGCAAAGGGACATTAGCCAAGAAGAGCCCTTTGTCTAAACTCACATTGAGAGCCAAGATACCTAGTTAGGCAAATGCAAAGTGAGAACTACTAGGATAGATACTGACTGCACACTGCTTGAGACTCTTCCATTTTTACATTTTTCCAGCTTGCAAAAATAGAAAAAAGAAAAAAGAAAAAGTACACAATATTTTTCTCTACCATTCAAACATTCTAGCCATTCATTTGTATTTTTATATTTTGAATTCAAATCTACTTTCCCCTAAAAAACATGGATATTACTTCCTAATGCCTACCAAGTCCCAAGATTCTTTGTTTTTATTTCTAGTGCTGGGGATTGAACCCATGACCTCACACATTCTAGATGAGAGCTGGACCATGAGCCTTTCAGTTTTGGGGACAGGGTTTCACTAAGTTGTCCATGCTGGCCTTCAAATCACTCCTTAGCTTAGGCAGGCCTTGAACTTGGAATCCTGACTTACCCCTGGAGTAGCTAAGATTACAGTCCTGGACCAGCAGGCTCATCTAAGTCTCAAAACATTAAATAAATATATATATTTATA
>NW_008356952.1:366085-375982 GCF_000622305.1 Nannospalax galili
TTGTGCAATGCCCGCAGAGGTCAGAAGAGGCTGTCGGATACCCTGGGACTGGAGTTATGAACAGTTGTTAGTTGCCATGTGGATGCTGGGATTCAAACCTGGGTCTTCTGCAAGAACAACCAGTGTTCTTAACTGCTGAGCCATCTCTCCAGCCCCGGTCTCAAAATTTTTTAATAATGGGTTGGGGAGTGATTAAAGCACTTGCCATGCAAGCAAGAGCGCTGGAGTTTGGATCCCCAGACCCATGTAAATGTGGATATTGGGGTGGGCAGGGTGTCTCCTCTGTAATCCAGTCTGGGAAAAAGATCTCCAGAGCAAGTTGGCTAGCAAGACTCACCATATGAGTGAGCTCTGAGTTTGGTTGAAAGACCCACCTCAATGAATAAAGTGGAAGAAGATCAAGGATGATTCCTAACATCAACCTCTGGCCTCCACATGCATATGCACTCACACACAGGTGCATCCACACAAGCAAAAACATGTATTCACACACATGTACCCAACATACACGTGAAAAATGGAAAAGAAAAAAATATCAGTAGTGATTGTCCACTTCAGTTGCCCTTATAGCCACTGAACTGTATTTGCCCTCTGAACCCTGAGTCTTTGGGAAGTGGTGGAGTTTTTTTTTGGAGGTTTGTTTGATTTGCAACCTCCTAGTGCATTATGGGAGAAATATTCAAAGACTTGATGGTGGGGCTCCCAAAGTTTTAGCTAGAATTGGCAGCTGAAGGTTGGGGTTGATCTTTTCATCAGGGGCAGACAAGGGTCCCTACAGCATAGAGTATGTTAGCTTGTATGTTTTAGATGGTCACAGGTCAAGGATTATCTGTTTAAATTGTGACCAGTGTTCCCTTTCCAAGTGAAGGATAAGAGATAATGCAAAAGTTAAGGAATACTGCTCAATTTTTATATTGCGAGTTAATGATTGAGTCAGAGCTAGTGTTAAGTCCCTGCCCTCTTAAACCATCACTCCCTTAGGATTAAAAGCCAGTGAGCCATTACCACTAAGATTCTTAATGTCCTGCCTGAAATGTCTGTTGGGGATGGCTACTACCTCAGTGCTCAGAATGCTTCCTGTTAGACTTGTAGATCTTCAGTCTTCATTTCTGAAAAGCTAAGGTAATGCTGTACAGCATTCCTCCTCCGCTCACTGAGTAACCTCAGTAGGTCAGGCACTGTTCTAAACCCTGTGAACCCAGTGGTGACTGACAGTCTCTGCCTTCATAGCACCTAGGATTTAGCAGGTGAGAGAGACTGTCATAAGGCAATTACAATCAACTGTTCAGTTTCATTTGTGTGATGAGTGATATGAAGGATAAATATACAATGTAATGTGAGTAAAACAGACCTCTACTTAGTCCAGGATCAAAAAACAAACCAACCAAAAACGTCTCTCGGAAGTATAAGCCAAGATGGAAGACCACAGAGGAAACTAACCCAGCAGCTGTCTCAATCTCAGACACTAGCTTCTAAAATTGTAAGGAAATATATCTGTTGTTGAAGCCACTCAGTGTGGTAGTATGGTTCCTTCTTGGATCCTTATCAAACTAGTACACCAATTAAAAATTAAAAACATCAAGCACAGGACCCATGCCAACTCAATTAAAAAAGGGCCCAGAGGGGAGGAGAGAAATGGGTGGCAGGCGTCACTAGACTGAGAGCTATTGGAGATTGATTGCTACTGGGTGAGGGAAAGTTTGCCTTACATACAATCTCTGGATGTGCTGACAAGACTCTGGTGGACGCATTTACACTGGAGGACATCTGGGTACAAATGCTTGACTGGATATGACTTAACATGTTTGGTGGAATACATGAGGTCCAGTCGGGGGATGGGGGAGGCATGGATGGGGGAGGGGGCATCTAAATTTGATTATGAACTGTTGTTTGAAATTACAGAAGCTCAACAAAAAATTAAAAGCATGAGTATTGCAGATAAAAAAGTATATATGAAGTTGGGTGTGGCAGCTCACACCTGTAATCCCAGCACCCAGTAGGCTGAGTGTCGATGGGATGCCTGATTAACAGCTCCAAAAGAGGGAGTACATGCCTGGCATTAGGCTTTTACTTTGCAAGCCTGTTGTGTCTAGTAGGATCCATGTCCACCTGTTATAAGGTAACTCCTTTTAATCTTTGTTTATAATGTATTTGTATATAGTTTAAGTAGCTTTTATAGTGGTAGGTTTCCATATGGCTTTTTCTAAAGGCCTTTAGTATTATCTGTTCCTGTATTCCCTCCTCTGCCCTCCCCTTCCATTCCCCATCCCACTCAACCCCTCCTACTCTATTATTCCTCTTTCCCCCTTTATATCATTGCATTCTACCTCCCTTCCCAGGAGACCCCCAACCCCGCCGCCACCAACTGTCCATGGCCATTTATTAGTGTTTTTTGTTTTGGTTTCATTTGGTTTTTTACCTCTTGGGATAGGTTAAGGCAGGAGAATGTCGAGGTAAAGGCCAATCTGGACTACAAGGGGAGACCTTTTCTTTTAGAAAAGGTGCTGGATAGATGGCTCAGTCAGTTAAATACTTGCTGCACAAGCACAAGGACCTGAGTTTGAACTCTAGCACCCATGGAAAAAGCCAGGCATGGTGGTGTGCTCCTGTAATCCTATTGCTGAGGAGACAGAGACAGGGATCCTTGGAATTCCCTGGCCAGCCAGTCTAGCCAATCAGTGAACTACAGGTTCAATGAGAAACCCTGTCTCAAAATACAAGGTGGAGAAGCAATTGAGGAAGACATCCAGCATCAACCCACAGCCTCCACATACATGTGCAACTCACACACATACACAAATACACAAAAATGAAAAGAAACATATGTAAGAAGACTTAGAGGAGGATTATGGTTCGCTCTCTAGTATTTATAAGGACATACTCCATTTACTTGGAATAGCACCATGTCCACAAAATCCTTTTAAATGATGGACTTCTAAGAGGCATATGTAAGATTATGTACTTATAAATGCACTTATTGATGCATCTGGTCTCCTCTAACCTTATCACTTGTGCACCAGTTTCTAAGTATTTTACAAGCTTCTGCTTGTAAGGACCTTTTTCTGCCCTTGAAAATGAAACGTATAGTTGAAGAGTGAAATTTTACCGTATGGTTTCTTTTCTGACTACACAGGGCTTATTTGTTTTCTCTTACTCACTGTGTATACCTGTGACTTTCAAACATTTTGTTCTCACAGACTCAAAGTTTTGTATTTATATGGGTTATTACCAGTTATATTAGAAATTTAAAATACCAGACCAGCTAGGGAACTTAGCTGGTGAAGGCACTTGCCTCCAAGCCCGATGAGTGTTTGTAATACCTACATGGTACTTGGAGAGAACCAACTCCCCCAAGTTGTCCTCTGGGCTCCACATATGGCCATACAAACACACACATAAATAGATATAAGATAAAAAAGAAAATTTTAGAAATTAAAAGTACTTAAATTGAATCTGCCCATTGTATATTAACATCAACTATATTTTATGAAAAATAACTATTATGAAGCTAAAATAAATTAGTAGTTAGCATTATTTTGCATTTGCACATTTTATTTAATGGCTGTTTATTAGTTACAGCTAAATCATTCTACTTGCCTCTGCATTCATATTACCACAATATAATGCTTTGATTGGAGTATATGAAAACAATCAGGTTTCACCGAGATGTATAGTTGGAAAGCTTTTAACTAAATTGTAGCTATTTTCCCAAGATTCAGTAAGTGGAGGGTTACAACAGATTTTTGTTGTTGTTATTTTTATTTTGTTTTTAAAGAATATTTCATTTATTTTTTTATTTTATGTGTATGAGTGTATTGCCTGCATGTATGTGAGTGCACCTGTGTCATGCAGTGCCACAGAGGTCAGAAGAGGGCTTCGGATTCCCCTGGAACTGGAGTTAAGGATGTTTCATACCCACTATGTGGGTGCTGGGACTCAAACCCAGGTCCTCTGCAAGAGCAGTCAGTGTTCTTAAACCCTGAGCCATCTCTCCAGCCCAATTTTGTTTTTTTAAGAGAGGGTCTTGCTGTGTAGCAAGTTAGACTGACTTCCAGCTCACTTATAGCCCAAGCTAACCTTGAACTCATGATCCTCCTGCCTTTGCCTCTCACATGCTAGGATTGCTGATACACACTACCATGCACAGGGAATCAATGGCATTTTCATGAAGATTAGATAAAACATCAATTCTGAATCTGTGTCAATACTCTTATACTCAAGATATGTTAAAAATCACTGGCCATTGAGTTAATAAAACCAAACTGGCTGGCTTATAACAGCTGATGTTTATTCTCTTACTGTATGTATGTATGTATGTATGTATGTATGTATGTATGTATGTATGCATGTATGTATGTATTGTGTGAGTGTAGATGCACTCACCCATGAGGGCACTTGTAGAGGTCAGAGATGTTTTCTCAAATGCTTGCTGCCCCCACTTCCCCACCTCTACCACCTGGAACTCCCTGTTCTGGCTAGGTCACCTGCAGCCCCTAGGATCTACCTGTCTCTGCCCCCAGGCATTGGGTTTATGGGTGCTACACTCCATGTAAATGGTTTCTCGGGATCCAAACTCAGGTCCTCATACTTGCACAGCAAGCACTTTACTCGCAGATCCATTTCTTCAGCTCATTCTCTTACAGTTCTGAAGGCTGAGAAAGTCTGAAACCAGGGTTTACACAGGCTGAATCCTCTCCAATGGCTAGGAGAGAATTTTAATTTTAATCTTCCCAACCTATAGTGTTTGTCTGCCTCTATCTTCACAAGGCCTTTTTCTCTGTGTCTTCCTCTTTCTATCCCTTGTAAGGACTAGTCACTAGATTTAGAGCTCACGTGAATAAAATGGGATGATCTCATTTGGAGATCCTTTTGAGGACCACCATTTAGTCTACTAAATCACTTGTGTTTTGAATGGATTTTGATACCTGTATGAACTTATAATTTCATGCATTAGTCATTTGGAAAATAATTGGTTCATTGATTTATTCAGACCTTTCAAATGTTGATACATTTCATTGAACAATATTTTGTTTTGTTTTGTTTTTTGTCTTGTTTTTTTGAGACAGGGTCTCTCTGTCACCCCAGCCAGCCTGGAACTCACTCTATAGACGAGGCTGGGCTTGAACTCACAGAGATCTACTTACCTCTGCCTCCCAAATGCTGGGATTAAAGGTGTACATCACCATATCCAGCTTCACTGAACAATATTGTAAAACACATTTGTTAGTATCACCAAGTGCATCAGTAACCTCCTCTCAGTGGGGGGAGCAGACAGGTGCTTGGTGGCAGAAACTAATTTTCCAAAACAGAGTTTTGCTTGAAAGCTTGAATATTATCTATCATTGCCAACAAACATACTGTGTTGTTTTCCTTGATGTGACAGCCTTAATTTGTTCATTTTCAAGAAAAGGTTTGCCAAATACTCAAGCTTGGCAAACACCATCATTTGTCAGTTACCCTTTCAAGTAAACATAGGGTTCTATGCTAAAAGTTGGTTCAGCTTGCCAACAATTACACTAGGGCTTTTCCTGCAGTTATTAGACTTTTGTGTTTAGCAGAAGTATCTTATGTGTATGTCCTTCCTATTTTGTCACACAAAAAATTAAAAAGAAATAAATACACTTGTGAAGATTCTAAAAATTAATAATTATTACTACTTTATCAACAAAATTCTTTTTCTTAAGATGGTGGTGCTGGGCATTGAAACCAGGGCCTCATGCAAGTGTTCAACCACCAACATCCCCCCTTTTCCTTTTAAGTATGTGCCAATGATGAGCCCAATGACTGCTAATACAGTGGCCCTACTGCCTTGACTCTTGCCAGGGAACCAGTAATCCTGTTGTTGTTACTCACCATTGGTGCAAATGTCAACACATTGAAAAAAGGCAAGTAACCTATCAGTGTTACTAAGAAAATAGTCTGACTTCACAGACTCCCTGAAAAGGGGTCTTAGGACCTTCTAGAAATCTGTAACTATATTTTGAAAATTGCTAGTGTATACTCTTCAGTTTAGAACTAAATCATAGACTCATTTTTTTAAAAGTGTATTTCTTGTGTCATTAATAGGACCCCGTTTTTGGAAATCAAGTACATGAGCCAAGTATGGTGGCTAATGACTACAATCTCAGAACTTGGGATGTGGGGGTAGGAGGGCTACTGTGAGTTTAAAGACTGCTTGGGCTCTGACTAGATTCAGTGGATGGACTAGCACTGAGTAACGGCTAGGGACATGATAACAGTAACAGGGATGACAGAGTATATGGACTCCAGTGGCGGGGTGTTGTGGGGGAGGCTCTGGGAGGGTGCCATTTGGGATGCAGGTATAAAGATGAACAAAATTGTTTGGGATGTTCTGTATGAAATACACACACACAGACACACACACAAATCTCTCTCTCCATATGTATATAAAGACTGCTTGGGCTTCAGAGTGAGACTCTATTTTAAAAAGAAAGAAAAAAATACATGCATATTTCAAAAAAAACAGCAACAACAAAACAAAATAGGTGGACTTAAATGAAAAGCAGATCTCCCATTTTACCATTCTTCTGAACAAATAGTGATTCAAGAGAAAAACCCTTTTGACTAGAAAATTTTGAACATAAAAAACAGTCTGAAGTATGTAATTAGCCTCCATAAACTTATTGCCCCATTTCAACAGTTACCTAATTATGTCTGAATCTGATTTCAGGTAATTACCCTCTCTACTCCCTACTCCTTATATACAATGTAATTTTGAAACTAATCTAGACATTAGGTTGTTTTCCACCTACAAATATGTAAGTAATCACTCTATATTATAGACTTTTAATTAAGCAACACTCATATGTAGAAAATGATGTATTTTTTTCATGTCACATATTTAATTGTGTTCAAATTTCTCCAGTTGCCTTATAATTCTTTCAGGATTTATAGTCTAATCAAGACTCAAAATCCATATAGTAAAATTGATATATATTAGAGAGAGAGAGAGAGAGAGAGAGAGAGAGAGAGAGAGAGAGAGAGAATGTGCCTATGCTTGTGCTGCAGTGCAAGTTTGCAAATCCTGGCCTGGAACTTGCTATTGTAGACCAGGCTGACCTTGAACTCCCAGAGATCTGCTGTGTACCTACCTCCCAAGTGCTGTCTTTTAAGTCTTTTAATGTATTTACCGCCCTTCTTTTTCTTTACAATTTGCATAATGAAGAAACTAGGTCATTTGTCCTGGAGAATTTTCCACTGAATTTTGCTGATCACATCCCTGTGATGTCATTTAACGTAGACTTGTGACCCCTGTATTTCCTATAAATTGGAAGATAAGAGCTAGAGACTTAATGAGATGTTCAGATATTTTGGCGAGAGTATTTTGTAAATGATGGTGTTTTTTTCCCATCAGGAGGCACAAGATGTCCAACCAGCTCTTCTTTCTGGAAAACCATTAGTGATCACTGTCTATACACATTGAGTTACTGAAAGTCATGTCACTGTCTATACACATTGAGTTACTGAAAGTCATTGTAGTCTTTTCTTTTGTCTCTTTTTGGGCACTGGGGATTGAACCTGGGGCCTTGGGTATGATGAGTGCTTGCTTTACTGTTGAACTCACCCAGTCCTCTTTTTATTCACCAACTGTAATTCTTTTGTAAAGACAAATGTTCCCTCATTGACTCAGATATCCCCAGGGTACAGTTTGTACTGGAAAGGTAGAGTGGAGGCTCTTTGTAACTCTTTGTTACATGTTTTCAAAATAGTGATTTAGCTCCTTAGCATCATTCAAAAATTACCTATAAGTTATTTTCTATTTCTCAGTATTTCTACGAACTCCTGAATTTATTTTTTTGTTTGTCAAAGACAGGGCCTCATGAAGGGTTGTCCTTGAACTCTTTTCCAAATGCTGAGGTTATAAGACTGCTCCCCCATGCCCAGATAAAATCCCCAGTTTTTAAGAACACCAAGATAATTATGCCTTTTCTTATCCTATAATACAAACAAGATCTCAATATAATAATAATACTGTCACCAATAACCATCACTAATAACGTGATTGCTTAATACAATTTAATGGTTTATCTTTTTTTTTTTGATACCATATCACTATGTTTCCCTGACTGGCCTGCAACTTACTATGTAGGTCAGGCTAGCCTCCAGCTTGTGGTAATCCTCCTGCCTCTGTGTCCTGAGTGCTGGAATTACAAGCATATATCACCGTCCACACAGCCCATTTTTTAATAATAATTCCTCTAATCAAGTTCATCTTTTAAAGATTTATTTATTTTTTATTTTATATATATGAATGTTTTGCCTGCATGTACATATGTGCACCACATGAGTACCTGGTGCTGGAGAGGCCAGAAGAGGGCATTAGATCTCCTGGAATTGGAGTTACCGACTGATTGATATGAGCTGTCATATGGATGCTGAGAATAGATCCCAGGCCCTCTGCAAGAACAGCAAGTGCTCTTAACTGCTGAGCTGGCTCTGCAGCCCCAGTAAAAGGGTTTTTGTTTTGTTTTTAAATTTTGTGCATACTATATGCATACTAAATGTATACATATTAGATAATCAATACTTGCTTAATTAAGTTGAATTTTTATTTTACTGTTTGCCAAATAAATACTAGTTTTCAGTTAATGGAAGCATTAACTAAACAAATTAGAAATTTATAAATCATAGTTAATATTAGATCAAGAATTTAGAACCAGGAGCCACATATCGTGATCCATACCTGTAATCCCAGCCCTCAGGAGGCTGAGATAGGAGGATCAAGGGTTCAAGGCCAACCTGGGTTACACAGTGAAACTGTCTCAAAAAAAAAAAAAAAAAACTACAAAAAAATTTACAATCAAGAGTAATAGTTATTTTTCTTCCTTTTTTCTTCATTCTCTGTAAATGACTTTGGACACTGTATAATCATCATTGTATTATTAGAAGATATGTATTACTGTGATTCAAATTTGATAGGAAAAGACAAACCTTGCAAAGGAAGAGAGTTTGAGATTTTTTTTTTTTTAGGTAGGAGGTAAAATCTTGGGAATTGAATTCATGTAAATGAATGTGAGTGCTAAGCCAGAAAGCTCCAACTGGAAAACAAGTAAATTTCATCTATTCATGACATAATCTATGGAATCATTAAAAATATAGTGGTGAACAATTGTCTCTATTAGCATGCAAAGAGGTGTGTATTAATAAACATTATGTGTTTGTGCTTCTAATCTGTCTCTGTTAATGAAATCTGAAGTACATAATAGCATTTTACAAGAGAGATGAGAAATTAATTAACCATGAATTAAAAACTACTGATCATATCACATAAATTATTTTGACAAATTTAAACCCAAGGGCCTATCCTGAATTACAGTGTCAAGTAAATTACTCAGCATATCATAAATATGATAAATCTCCATATACATAATAGAAAAGAGCTGACTTTTGAGAGTTAAGACACAGATTCAGTTGGATGTTAAATTTAAAGATTTTTGTTCTATTCCAAGATGAAGATCTAATTGTTTATCAAATTTTATTTCCTCTGGACCACTCCTAAATGGAGCTTGAATATAATTAAATACTAGGCCAACAATCCTCCTTTATAGAATTCGGTTCTTTCATTATAACAGCAAATTTATATAAATCACTATGCATTTAAATGAGGGAGTATACATTGTTTTATATAGAAATTATATCAGGATTACAGGAAGTCACATCAAGAGAATTACATTTTCAGAATTCTTTTTTAAATTTTATTTATTATTTTTATTTTATGTGTATGCATGTAATGCCTGCATGTAGGTAAGTGCACCTGTGTTATGAAATGCCCACGGAGAACAGAAGAGGCTGCCAGATCCCCCTGGAACTTGAGTTAACGACAGTTGTTAGCTGCCATGTGGGTGCTGGGATTCGAACTTGGGTCTTCTGCAAGAA
>NW_008356952.1:376798-383128 GCF_000622305.1 Nannospalax galili
ATCAAGAGAATTACATTTTCAGAATTCTTTTTTAAATTTTATTTATTATTTTTATTTTATGTGTATGCATGTAATGCCTGCATGTAGGTAAGTGCACCTGTATTGTACAATACCCGCAAAGGTCAGAAGAGGCTGTGGGATCCCCAGGACTGGAGTTACGGACAGTTGTTAGCTGCCATGTGGTTGCTGGGATTTGAACACGGGTCTTCTGCAAGAACAACCAGTGTTCTTAACCACTGAGTCATCTCTCCAGCCCCATCATAATTCTTTCTTTACAAAATTTTCTGGCCTTTTGCCTATAGTTCAGTAAGTGTGCAGTTGCATTGCTTTGTTTAATTTTGGTACGTTCTTTTTAGTTCACTTATTATATTTTCACTAGGGTTCTTTATTATTATGTTCCAGCTTAAGTTTTCTTAGTCAATATTTCTTCAGTACAGTGAAAATCAAATTTCTTTCTTTGGTTGTTCTTTTTCCTCTCTTTTTTTAAGGCAAGCACTCTATTATTGAGCTATATCCCAAGCCCATAAAAAAATGAGTTTATTTCTAAAAGTTATTAACCAGCTCAGAATTCTAGCTCATATAGTCTGAGAAAACAAAGTTTGACATTAACGTGCTCTAGAATGTTAAGAAATACTTTGTTGGACACTCATTGACCTTTGCAAAGTCACTTTATTAAGCTTCTATTGTTACAGAGAGGTGACCTAGCCATCATGGCTAAAAGCATGGAATATGGAATCAGAATGCCTGGGTTCTGATCCCCCCACACTAGGGTGATCTTTGGGCAATTATTTAACTTTTGGGGGATTTCTTTGCCTATAGAATGGGGCTGGTCATCAAATTTAGCTCATAGGGTTATTGTGAAGATTAAATGAATTGATACCTAGAAGGTTTGGCAAGCCTTGCACATAGGTGCTGTATGAATGTTAGCTATTATTATTAGGACATTTACTGTTAAGACCATCAGCAATTATTGCTTAAGATACTATTTCATCAAGAAATTGCAGTGTCCCTTAAATATGCTAGAGTCAGATGTTTTCCCAGGAAAACATATCTCCATCTTAAAATGAAAGCAAAGAAGATTTGTATGGAAAAGTCATCTTATATTCATTTTTATTTTCTTCAACAAATATTTAATTATACACTGTTTGTAAAGAAGTATGGTAAAGACTGTGGAAATAATAGGGTGAGTCTCATAACGATGTTGATAACAGTTGTCTAACAGAGCACAAAGAAACAAATAACAGGTGGAAGGTAAGTGCTGCAGTTAAAATGCTGATGGGAATGTGGAACGTTCCTGAACATGCTTGTATCTGAGTTATACCTGGAAGGCTGAGCAGGACTTTCATCTGTAGAGAAGTGAGGAACTATGTTTCATGGAAAGGAAGGGGCTTGTTTTACTTGGAGCCTGTTGCTCACACAGTATAGAGGTATATCATGGTAAAAATATTGAGGACAAAGAGATTAAGATGATGAGAGATTTTTCCTTAGTGGGTCATTGTTAAAGTTTTTGTCTTGTTTTGTTTTGTCATCTTTTTAAAAACTGAAGTCTTGCTGTGTTGCCTAGGCTAGAACTCCTGGAGTCAAATAATCCTCTTGCCTCTGTCAGCCTCCCACATAGCTGGGGCTTTGAGTACACATACCAGTGTAGTCAGCTAAGGTGTTTGTGTCTAGGTTTTAATTTTTTTTTTTTTGAGACAAGGTGTCATTATATAGCTCAAGCTGGACTGAGCTTTATGATCCTTCTTCATCAGCCTCCTAAGTAATAGGATCACAAGTGTGTGCTACCACACCCAACAGGTTTTACTCTTTTTTTAAACTGAGGCAAAATTTATATAGCATAAAATTAACCATTCTACAGTATAATTCATTGACATTTAGTACATTCAGAATGTTATGCTGCCACTGCCTCTATTTCTCTATTTCAAAACACTTCACCACCCTCAAAAAGCAGTTACTAGACGTTCTCCTACCCACTGACAGTTGATAATCTGCTTACTCTAAGAAACTATCTTGCATATCAGTGGAATTGTACAGTTGTGATCTCTCATGTCTACCTTCTTTTACATGGTGAAATGCTTTCAAGATTCATTTCTTTTATAACACGTCAGTACTTCATTTTAGTGTCTGGGTAATCGTTCTTCAATTTGTATACCATAATGTTTATCCGTTCAGTGATGGATGTTTACATTTTTCCAGCTTTTTGGATGCTGTGAATGTTGCTACTGTGAGCATGTATGAATAAGTATTTGAGTATTGTGTCCATTTTCTGTTATTTGGGGGTATATTTGGGAGTAGAATTGCTGAGTTATATGTTATTTATGTGTTAACTTTCTGAGATACCTCCAAACTGTTTTCTAGAGTAGCCACATCACTTTACATTTCTGTCAGTAGTGTGTGAAAGTGCCAACTTCTTCATATCAACCCTTATTTTCTTAATAGGTATGAAGTAGTATCTCACTGTGGTTTTGTTTTACATTTCCATAATGACTAATGTTGAGCATCTTTTCATGAGCCTGTTGGCTATTTGTACTTTCTTTGGCGATATGTCTATTTAATAAATCGGGTTGTCTTTTTTTTTGTTGGGTTCTTTATTCTGGATACAAGAGCTTTATGATGTACATGATTTCCAAATATTTTCTCCTACTTTGGTTCTATTTGCTCTTCTGTTTTAAGTTTTATGAAGTAAAAGCTGATGTTATTTTTTTTACATTTATTTATTTATTTATTTATTTATTTATTTTTTATTTATTATATTTATTTATTTATTTATTTAGTATATATGTGTGGGCATGCATGCCACATGTGTGGAGGTCAGAGGGCAACTTGTGGGAGTCAGTTCTCTCTTTCCACCAGATGGGTTCTATAAGGATCAAACTCAAGTCACCAGGCTTGGCAGCAAGTGCCTTTGCCTGGAGCCATTTTGTAGGTATCTAGCTTCTTTTGACTAGTATTATCGTGGAGAAGCTTTCCCCATTATTTCACTTTTTATCTATTTCTGTTCTTGTATTTGAGAATAGGGTAGGGTGTTATGGGGGGTTGATAAGTTTTTGTGTAGATAATATATAATTGGATTTTTCTAATTAAAAAAAAATCCAAGGTGACAAATTATTTTAGTTGTCACCATTACATTTTATGTTATTGTTGAGTAAGTTTAAGACTATCATATTGCCATTTTTCCTGGGCGTTTTTTTCCTTTTTCTTTGTGCCACTGTTTAGACTGAACATTATGACTGTTTTATCTCCTTTGCTGGATTATTAGTCATAACTCCTTTGTTTTCCCCATCAGTGCCTTTAAAAGTTTTTTCATATTCCATTTTATTTTTTACTTTTATTTTTGATCTTTTTGAGACAGGGTCTCCCTGTAGTCCCAGCTGGCCTGGAACTTGCTATGTAGACTAGGCTGGCCTCTATCTCACAGGGATCCACCTGCCTCTGCCTCCCAAGCTCTGGGATTAAAGGTGTGTGTCACTACTCCTGGCTCATATTCCATTTTAAAAATTAATTTTTTTGCATGTAAAATAACAAGTATCATTCATGCTTGTCATTGTACTTTGCTTATTATTCACCCCATCCCCCATTACACTCACATGTCCGCCTCACCTTCTGGTCCCCTTCTTCCCCCCAAATAGTCCCTCTTCCTTCCAATATTCTGTTTCATGTGCTAAATCTAGATTTTCACATATGAGATAAAACATGAATTTGTGTACCCTGTTACCCTTTTTGTTTCTCCTCTTTAGCCCCCCCCCCACATAGTCCTCATTCTCCTTTTATGTCATGTATAAATATGTGTGTGTATATATACATGTATATATGTGTATATACATCTTTTTTTTTTTAAATCTAGATTTCAGGCCTGCAGGATGGCTCAGTGGGTAAAAGTTCTTGCCAGCAAACCTGAGGGCCCAGGACCCAAATGGTAGGAGAGAACTGATTCACACAAGTGGTCCTCTGATCTCCAAGTGTGGCACACACACACACACACACACACACACACACACACACACACGCATGCACGCACGCACGCATGCACACGGGCGGGGGAGAAGAGAAAATAAATAAATGGAAAAAACCTTAAATGTAGATTTCACATATAAGAGAATTCTCTCTTGTTTTAATGGTGGTTTTAGGGGGTGATAATGCATATCTGTTTTGTTGCACCCTGTCTTTGCTTGAATTAAACTCAGTGCTTTAGGACACTTAAAATGGTTACAGCCATGTCTCCTCTTTCAACTTTTATGCTACTCAGATCATACATTTTACTTACATATTTGCTATAAAATCCACAATAAAGTAGTACTGTTTTAAAAGTTACCTTTTAAGGAGAGTTAAATTTTTTTTAACAATAACACATTTATCCCTGTTGTTACTATTTTAATGTTTTTCATTCCTGTGTAGATATATTCCCAGAAAGATGGAATAATTTTCTTTATGTTTAAATGGCTTCCTTGAACTTTTCTGTATGAGTCTTCTGGCTATGACTCTTTTAAACTTTTGCATATCTAAAAATAATTCATTGAGCCTATGAGATCTGAGTTTGGTTTTTATCAAACTTGGAACAGTGTCAGCCATTATTTCTTCAAATGCCTTTGCTGATCCCACTTTTACTTTATTTTTCAGGGGATGTAACTACAGGTATTTCGGCTGCCTAATGTTATCCATAACTATTTTTATTTTAACTGCTTTTTTCTATATAGTTAAGTTTAGGAAGTGTTTCTTGTCTTCACTAATCTCTTCTTCTGCAGTGTCTCATCACCTGGTAGTCCAATCCAAAGCTACCATGCACTGTTTCTCAGTTCTAAAAGTTGGGTTTAGGAACCCATACCTTCCTTATTATCTATTGAACATTTTAGATATATTACCATTAGAAACGGTTTTAATATCTTATTCTGTTTATTCTAACATCTATATCAATTGTGGCTCAGTTTCAGTGATTGATTTTTCTTGTCATTATGGATATTTTTCTTTCTTTGTATGTCTTAAAATACTGGATATCGGATATTCAATATTGAATATTGAATGTCAGATATTGCGAATTTGGTCTTATTGGGTGCTGGATATTGTTATTTTCCTTTAATTGTGCTTGAATTTTAATGGAACATAGAATTAAATCATTGAAACAGTATGATCCTTTCGGACTATATTGCTGTGAGTTTTTTAAAGTAACAGGAACCAAACAGCATTTAGTCTAGGACTGATTCCTCCCTAGTACTAAGGCAATACTGTTCTGAGTGCTCTGTTCTCACCGAGCTGAGAGAGTTTCTAGTTGGGCTGGTACAAACAGACACTATTCCTGGCTCTCTGTGTGACCACTATTGTTCTCTCTAATACTTTCAGGTGGTTTGTTCATACCTGGGTTTGGTGTGGTTTCCTCACATGCATTTGCCGATCAGTACTGTTACCTCCTGGAGAACCACTGCAGATCTCCGGGATTCTCTGTGAAGTTAACTGTCTCTTGTACTTTGTCTTGTGAACTTGAACTATGGCATTCTCCCTAATTTATAGTTGTTTCCCCAACCCAAGGAGTCTGCTTGGGCTTCCCTGCATTCCCCTTTACTGTGCTGTGGCCTGTGTGGACTCTGAACATCCTCCCTTGTGGACTTAGTGCCCTTCTCTAAGGAGTTAATTTCCTTCATTGCCTGATGTTAGCATCTTGGAAACTATTACTTTATATATTACCTCGTCTTTTTCCTTTTGGGTCATGTTGGAAGATCAACCTTGTCCTTTTTATTCTGTATAAGCTGATTTCAGAAGTGCTCCAAATCTCTACTCTTAATGGTCATCTCACATTTTGAGAAGAGGGTAAGTTCTAAGTATATAACCGATAGCTTCTGGTATAACCACTCTATAAACTGAAGGGTGACTGTTGCTTAGTGTTCCTGTTTAATACTTGTCTTGAGAATATTATAAAGCTTTGCTGTGACTAGTGATTTATAGATTATTTGGACTAGGCTTCAGAGCCCCAGGGACTCCTTGAAATGTGCCAGTGACATTTTCAAAACACAAGGGGCCATTGATAGACTGCAAACCAGTTTTCAGTTTTACTTGGTAGTTGGTCTGCTTCTGTTTGTGCCACCTGGGTGAGACTGCAGTTAAGGAAAGTGTACTAATAATCATAATAGTGTGTAGCACTCCCTAACTGTAAATTTTGGGTTCATGTCTGGAACGTTGAAAAGCTTTCTGATTCAACTCTGAGAAGTGATGCATGATTTTTGTTTATCTTATCCTTGAAACTTTCCTTGAAATTAGAACGGCAAGCTATCAGTCTCTCACTTGCATGGAAAAAAAAAGTTACAGAGAGAGAGAGAGAGAGAGAGAGAGAGAGAGAGAGAG
>NW_008356952.1:383142-390058 GCF_000622305.1 Nannospalax galili
AAGGAACATCGGAAGCAATTACAGGCTTCAAGTATTTGTGACAGGCATATCACTTGTTCCGACAATGGGTGAGAAAGAGTGAATGAGCTATTTTTCTTTTTTGTGCTCCGGAGATCAAACCTAAGGTCATGTACTCTATGATTAAGCTATATCCCAAGCTTCTAGTTTTTATTTTTATCTACATGAATTTTTTATGAATCAGGCACAATTGCCAAGTAAAACTTTTTGGTTAGAATTATGTAACCAGTGTCGTTTCAATATTACATTAGCCAATCCCAGCACTCGGGAGGCAGAGGTAGGTGGATCTCTGTGAGTTCAAGGTTAGCCTGGTCTACAAAGCAAATTCCAGGCCAGCTGGGGCTACAGAGAGACCCTGTCTCACAAAAAGACCAAAAAAAAAAAAAAAAAAAAAAGAGAGAGAGAATCTTGCTTTTGGTAACCCAAAACTCAGAATTGTAGGTGGATATAATTTCAGTTTCTTGAGATATTAAAAATAACATTTGTGTGTGTATTTTCTGGGGCTTAGGGGCATTTAGTAAGTAGCTTACATTTTATTGTTAGAGATGTATTTTTAAAAATATTTATAATTTTTATTTTATGTGTATGAGCATATTGTCTACATTTATGTAAATGCACCCAGGTCATGCAGTGCACATGGAGGTCAGAAGAGGGCGTTGAAATCCTTGGAGCTGGAGTTAAGGGTGGTTGTTAGCTGCCATGTGCATGTTGGGAATCAAACCCAGGTCCTCTGTAAGAGCAGCCAGTGCTCTTAACCACTGAGCCATCTCTCCAACCCCTACAGATGTATTTTAAATAACAGAAAACAATACATGACAGTCCAGCTAAGTGCTGTGTTGAATATTGTAGCATTTTATTCCCTGAGCTGAGCAATTGTATCAGGACATGTACAGGGACTAAGAAGAGGAAATTCTGAGTTGAGAGGTGGTGGGTAAACATGTTCAGTGGCAAGGCTGTACAATGAAGAGACAATCTGGCAGACTGAATCATATGTACAAAAGACAATTGGGAGTTAGCTAGAAAGAGTAGGTTAGAGTCAGAGTGAAGGTCCTGTGTTCTTTGAATTTGTACTTTTTACAAAGATGGCAATGAAAATGGGACGAGTCATTGAAGAGACTCTGAAAAGCAGAAAACCAAAGACCTAGTAACCAACTGTGAGGAAGATAGGTCAAAAGTTTGACTTAAAGCTATCAGTATTGGGGCTGGAGAGATGGCTCAGTGGTTAAGAACACTGACTGTTCTTGCAGAAGACCCGGGTTTGAATCCCAGCATCCACATAGTAGCTAACAACTGTCCATAACTCCAGTTCCAGGGGATTCAACAGCCTCTTCTGTCTTTGGCGGGCATTGCACGACATGAGTGCACTTACCTACATGCAGGCAATACATGCATACACATAAAATAAAAATAGTAAATAAAATATTTTTTTAAAACTCAGTATTACTACTCACAGAAAGGTCAGAAGTCTGAATGAAGTGATGTTATGCCTTAGATCCTGGATGCTGCCTGCTTGCTGGCTTGCTTGTTTTCTTGCCTTCTTTTAAAACCTCGCTTTTGTCTATGTGAATTCTGAATAAAAAGCACTGATGGACAGCAATTCCTGTTCCTTAGACTGGGGCCTGGCAGGAAAACTCTGGTGAGTGGAAGGGCATTTAGACGTTATGACGCCACCTGACCAATCCCTTCATTTTACTGAAATGCAAATCGAAGGCTTCATATTTTGCGACTTTCCTGTAGGACACTGAGGGAAGCTGGCCTCTTGGCATTCATTTTGGAAGTTCTTGCAGTAAAGCTTATTTTGTGTCCATTTCTGCTTTTTGGGAATGAATGTCAGCCTTGTGTTTTCCTGCTTTTATTCAGTTAACAAAGTCAGTTACTGACTTGATTCATATCATTTTTCAAACTTAGATATTTTAATAATTAAAATTAGTCAAGTAGCCTTGCTTCCTTTTATTCATATACCCAGTCAGAAACCATGAAGTAACACACTATGGTTAAAAGAAAAAAAAAAGGTTGTTCAGTTGTTCAGTGGTAGAGTGCTTCCTTGATTGCATGAAGCACTAGGCTCAATCCTGAGGACTGAAAAAAAATACAAGTGAAAAAATCTTAATTGGCTTTATTTTGCTATTCCAGAATTGAACATTTTAGCCCATGAATGAAAAGGAATGTTAGTTCCTGTGAACTAAGAAAAGGCTGGTTTCATAGACAGAGGAGGACTAAAAAGGGGGAGTCAAAGCAAAGAGGGATTTGTTATTTGGAAGTTGCCTTCCTTGTATGGCAGGAGCAGAGAAGCCGAACAATAGAAAAGTAACTGATTGGTTAAGAGCAGATTACTTCAGGTTACTTTTTGTAACAACTAAGGGATTAAAAAATACAAGGATTATTGGCCTACGAATGTCAGATAACAATTTAGTTTGGTACGTGGAACTTTAGCATGGGTGACTACATTTTGATTTTTAGTCAACACTGTTGGGGCCTAGTCGTTAAGAGCCTAGTCCAAAACAAAGCCTCCTACAAGTTTTTTTTAAACCATGCCAAACTTGGCTTGTGTGTATTAGGTCTGTTCTCTTAATATGTGCCCGAGAAAGGGGGAATGAGTAATGATTTAAGTCTGGACTAGAATTCTTACATGGAGTCAGCATCAGTAATTGCTTCCCTGCCCCTCCCAGATCCCTCTTTCTCCAGGGTCTCAGGTAGCCCAAGTTGACCTTCAGCTGGTTTATAGCTGAGGATGACCTTGACTTTCTGATCCCTTTGCCTCCACCTCTCAGTGACCCCTTCATTCATGTTTTAAGCAATGTCTCATTGTTGTCTAGTTTGGCCTCAAATTCACTATATAGCTTAAGTCAGGCCTTGAACTCTTGATTCCCCTGCCTCATCTCCCAAATGCTGACTGCAGATTGAGTGAGCCACCACACCCAGGGGCTTACAATTTTTAAAAGGAATCAGGAGGACCGTAGGTGGAAGCCAGCAAAGGAATTATTTTCTTTGCCCCTCTGAATACCATTGCCAGTGGCTTTTCACGCGTTATTTCTACCCTGCCTGAAGACAATGAGAATACGTCAGTTGCTGAGTGAGTGAGCCTTGTTCTAAGATCTCTTCTGGTCCTACACCTTATCTGGAACCCGGAGAGTGTCCATTTTTCCATACCAAGCCTCTTTCTTCACATTCTGAGTGAAGAAGGGACTCTTGACTCTCCGCTCTGCATGTGTCCCGCCCTTCCTTCCCTGCAGCTACACAACCCAGTCTCTTCCCCCCCAACTCCCATCTGCCGGGCCTGGCGTGGTTTACTTAGGGCCTCTGGGCTGCAGGCTGCCCCTTCCTCTGGACTCGCGCGGGGGACCGCGTTGGCTGGCGGGGGGCGGGGCCCTGGCCACGGGGGCGGTGCTCTGGGGCGGGGCGCAGGTCGGCGGGCGGGGCCTGGGGTGGGCAGGGCGCAGGCCTGCGGGCGCCGCGGGGACCCGGTGGCCGGGTGCGTACCGGGAGGGTGTGGCGTAGCTTCCGCGGTGCTTGCCACGCGCAAGGGCTGGGTTCCCGAAGGTAAACGTGCGCAGCTCCGGGAACCTGGGCACTCTGGGCGGGCCAGGTGGCGGCACCCCGCGGCCCTCCGAGGCAGGTAGGTGTGCCTGGGCCGGACTTGCCGGCTGCGGGAAGGGAAGGGAACGGATCGCTCCCCAGTCCAGCTGGGGCGGGCTACGGAGCCCACAGCACTTGATCGGATCCCAGGAGGCTGGAGGTGCCGAGCACACCCCTCCCTAGTCTCGGAAACTTGTAAGGTAGTGTAAGTTTTTACATGCCTTAAAACACATTCATGGTTCGTGGTTCAGGAATCCGGCGGTTTTACGTTGTCTGTGAGACTTCGGGCTTGTGGGAAAGGTGGGGAAGGAAAGGGCGCAAGCGTTGGAGCAGGTCCCCGGGGGGGAGCGCGCCAGATTTGAAGTTGGAATACCTGAGGTCCAGTACTTACAAAAAACTTGAGCAATTAGCTTAACTTCTGTGTGCCGCAGTTTTCAGGTATACAAAGTTGTGATGCTCGTAGTGTGATGCAGAGAAGGGGAAACCAATGTTGGTTATCTCCTCTTCTCTGCATTCAGAGGAGCATTAATGTCTCTAAGGTTGTCCTCTCTGGGAAGTGGATGCCTTTTCTCAGCGTTGTTGCTTCAAATGCTTGGGGGAGTCCTTCCAACAGTTTTTGTGAATTGAGTCCTAAAGGTACTTTTCTCTGGTACTAAGGGGCAGAACCATCACCGTGTTCAAAATCAAATCCTCTCTACAGTGCTGCAAACACCTCGGATTCCTTTTTTTCTTTTGTCAATGCTGGAGGTGGAACCAGCCCTGTCTCGTGTCACCCCCCATCCCCGCCCACAAGTACCCTGCTGCAGTCGCCGTCCTTACCCAGCCATCCTTACGCAGCTTCATATGTTAGTTTTGATGACTGTTCTAAAGGATGGAAGAAGATACCTTATAGGGTGGGTGTAGCCTCATTTTGAGAGCCCAGGTAGATTTGTTTAAAAGCAGTTCCTTTATGCAAAACTTAAAATTTGCTGTTTTCTTATTTTGTACTATATAAACGCAAGAATGAATAAACGAGAGCACCCCAAAATAGAAACACACATGTAATACGATATAGCTTTGCCACTAAAACGGGATGGAAAGAGGTGTGAAAGCAGGGTGTGGTGGCCTAAGCTTGTACTCTCTCCACTCAGGACAGACAGGAGGTTACTGGAAGTTCAAGGCCAGCCTGAGCTCCATAGTGAGTTTAAGGTTAGACTTTGTGTCAAAAAATGGGGGCGGGGGGGGTGTCTGAAAAACAAGTTTGACTGGCCCTTACAGATGAGGATGAGTCTAAAGACCTGGAACCAGTAAATGGCAGATCTTAGTCTAGAACTCAGCTCTGCTAACCAACAAATTATAAGACCAAAGAAAGGTTTTCTTATAGTTTTTACGCTAGTTACTATTTTCATTTTTGACGGTTTTATGGTGCTGTGAATGGTTTCTTCTCAGCAGCATCCTGCTTGGTAGCTTAATGGCATGATTCATAATCGTTCTTCACCTTTGATTTAAATCACAAGTCTCAAAGTTGCTACATCAGTTATTGCTTTCAGAACAAGATTATTGTCTTAAGCTTTGTACAAACATGTTCTGACAGTGCTTTGGTTTTGTTCTTTAAAATGCAGCTCCTTTCTCCATGTGCAGAAGGTAAATAAATAACCAACATAAACAAGTTGACCTAGTTGGCAGTTTGTTATCACAGCATAGAGCTATTGGTGAAGTTTTCTTGATTGAGTAGGGTACAATCCAGAAATGATACCTTGAAAGCTAGCTGAAGGAAATGGAACTGGAGAAGTTAAATTGTTGCGGATAACTTCAAAAGCATTTCGGAGTAAAATTATTTTGAGCTACTGGTGTGTTAGTTGCTGACTCTGCCCAGCTCTGTGTGTAGCTCACTCCCTCACCTCTGGGTATTTGTTCAGATGTTTCCTTCTTGTTTAAAATTGCATACAACCCCACACTTCCTATAATATATATTTACTTGTTTATATAATTACTCATCTGCTCTCTCCCACCAGAGGGTAAGTTCCATGTGACTGAGAATGCTTCCCTGCTGTGTCCTGTGTGCCTGGAAACAATACCTGGCACAAGCAGATGAGTAAATCTGAACAGACATTTCCAGCTTAGTGTTTAATACTAAGCTGATGTCTTGCCATTTTGCCTTGCTTGCCCTATAGTCCAGTTATTTCTTGTGATTGCCCAGGAATAAAACATGGAGGCAATGTTTTAATTCCTCCTACCTTGCACTCCACAGGCAAATAGCTTACAAAGTTATTTCACCCAAATTTTTTCAAGTGAGCCATTCTTATTGCCAAGCCCCTTCTTTCTGCTCCATCCAATACCCTGTAGTCCCACAGTTCCCTTTTCAAACAGTTTCACTTCTTCAGAGTGAGACCCAGAGGGAGAAGTCAGCAGTCATGTTCCTACAGGGTGATCTCCAATCCACTTTTTCAGCCTGTATCTCCTGTAGATAAAAACAGCCATTTCCAACTTAGGCATGTAAATACCAAGAAGAAAAATAAGGTGGTAATGGCAATGCCTTATAAAATCCCAAGGTGAGAGTATTGCCTGCTTCATGATAGTTTCCTGGTTTTTTTAAATGAGGTGGTTGGTTTCTTCAATGTGGACAGGCATTTAGACAAACCTACCCAATAGCTCTTCCCTATTTGTACTGAGGATCTCTTCTGCCCTTTCTGTTTATTTTGAAACCACCTACAAACCTACAGCCACTGCCCCCCCCCATGCCACAGCACCCCAAATACTGTGAATTAGTTGGAAGTAGTTTTTCGTTCCTCAGAGTTGGGATATTTTTTTTTTCAGAAGTTTTCACAGTGTACGTTGAATTGTATTCTCTGAGCATTCTTCTTTTTCTCTTTTGCTGCATCTAAAAGACATGAAGTATGCATACAGAATTGCCAGTTTTTTCTTCTTTTAAAGGAACTATAAGACCCATTTATCTGCTTTTTAAGTTAATGTGAACTTAAGTTCTAATAGGCCATTATATTGTTAAAGATTAAACTTCACTTATTTTGCTAGTAGGGACTTAACTACAAAAAATGTTTGGGATGTTCTGTATGAATACACACCAAAAAAATCAACAAATAAAAAAATGACATATTTGAAGAGGAATCATAAAAATTTACTTCATGTTAATTAGTAGAGGTGATAAACATTACCATTGAAATCTACCTGGTGACTTCATAGACATACACAAGCACCAAGGATCCAAGTGCAACCGATTATGACTATTAATAATCTGATACACACAGATTAGAGATGCATGTGCCAACATCTTTGTGTTAGTAGCAAAAACAATGAGTCTTTTCTGCAAGGAACCATATATTCT
>NW_008356952.1:390157-391653 GCF_000622305.1 Nannospalax galili
AACTGTGAAATCTAAAAATTTACAGCCACTTTTGAAAGAGATGTACCCTTGCTCTGGAAGTTGTTATTGAATATGTTAAAGTTGTAATGAAATGCTTCTAATCATGCGGTTATTAAATAAAAAAAATAATAAATAAATTTTTAAAATGACAGAAAATTCAGTAATAAGGAGATAATATGAAAACACTTAGGTCTAGGTTCTTAAGAGTGTGGGTGTAGGGAGAGCAATATACTTAACACATAACAGACAGGCAGTTGTTTTAAAAAAATATGATAACCTCACTCAGGAAGCTGTCAGGACAGGACAGACTTCATGAAGCAACATCTGCAGCATAGGATTTTCTTTTGAAGTATTATTCCTAAACTGTATTTTGTTTTTATAGCTCCAGGCACACATAGTACTGTTTCTCTGCTTTGTTTTCTGAGCTGGATAGAACTGAACATTTTCTTCTGTCTGGCTTTTGCTTTATAGAAAGTAATTCATTGCCCCTCTCATCCTCCCTCCCTTCCATCCTCCCTTCCTCCTTCCTTCCTTCCTTCCTTCCTTCCTTCCTTCCTTCCTTCCTTCCTTCCTTCCTTCCTTCCTTCTTTCCTCCTCTTTCCCTTCCTCCCTCCCTTCCTCCCTCCCTTTCTCCCTCTCTCCTTTTTTGACTCTTGCCTCGATATCTCTGTCTTGTAGATGTGGTCTGCCTATATAGTCCAGGCTGCCCTTGAAGTCACAGTCTTCCTGCCTCAGCCTCTTGAATGCTGGGATTACAGGCAGACAATGTCTGACTTCATTATTTTTAATCTAAAAAAGGTTCATACCTCTTTCTTAGTGTATTTTCCTGATACATGGAAAAGATACATCCCAGACATTTTTCTTAGAAATGTGGCAGCCATTGGATAATTTTGTTGTTGAAGCTTACATTTTTGTTTGAAATCAGCATTTGTTTTTAACACATTTTGCTTATTTTCACATTAAAAATAATGCCCATTGCATATATTCCAGTTGAGCCAATGTTTTTATTTTAGTTGTGATTCTTGCAGATGAAAATTGATTCAAGAAGCTGAGGCAGGAGCATCTCCAGTTTGAGATCAGCCTGAACTACATAGTAAAACCCTGTCTTTTCTTTTTAAGAGAGAAACTTCTGAATTCCTTGCCATTTAATTAATTTTATCTTTTCTTCTGTTGCCTCTCAGACTTAGCTGGGTTTTTCTGTGCTAGGGTATAAATTAGCTAACTTTGTTCTTCAGTTTGAATATGTATAGGCAAACATAGATCTAAATGTATTTCCCCATTCCTAGAGTAAAGCTACAGTTTCCACCGCAGGAAAGAGTTACTAGGGGAAAATACATATAAAGGTCTTAACTTTAGAAATGTCTTGTTAATAACATAGCTAGTAGGTCAGGACTTGAAAACATAATTTTAATAAGTATTATAATTTAAATATGTAATTTGTTATAATTGTGTGCTTTGGGCAGTGCCTTCAAATGTGATAACCAGTAAAGCTTTAC
>NW_008356952.1:392097-409156 GCF_000622305.1 Nannospalax galili
ATTTTGAAAGCAAAATTAGAATTTATATACTTTATTATACTACATAAACATCTGTGATTTATCCAAATTCTCCTTGTTTTTGAAATGCCTTTGTTAAGAGTGTTATAAATAATTTAAGTTGAGGCCCAGACTACTGAGACATACCCAGCATATGGTGAGCACCATGTAAATAAGTTTTGAGGGAGGATTTTATTAAGATACCACAGCCTAATGGTGCGCGTGAAGGATGGGAGTAATCGGTTGAAGGAGGGAGAAAGTGTTGATTCAGAAGACTGATTAAGCAATGCTGATGGTCCAGTTACTGACTCTGAGCATCTCACTTTGGCAGGTTGGGATTTCTAAGCATATCAGATTTAGCCCCTAGGTACTGTGGGAGGAATGGAGTGGAGGCAGGAGTAGAATAGAAGCGAGAACAGGTTACTGAGTCTCAAATAGTAATTTTTGAATTTGTGAGGGCTGTGTGTTTTCTACAGTGTGTGTGTGCCTCAGTCTGAATTCTTCCAGTTTCCTCAGTCAGAATCAGCTTTACTCTAGGCCTCCCATCCTACCATTTACTTCCTCCAGGAACTCCTTGCAGTGTTCTGTGTTCACACTGGCCTGCAAAATGTCTTGGGAATGCGCCTCTGAATGCAAATGCTTGGGAGAACCATACAGCCACCCTTTTGATATGGAACCCAGGACACAATGAGAGGCTGAGAAGGACAGGGCCAAGCCTTGCCACCACTGTTAGCACAACACCTCCCCAACCCCACCCCCATCCTCCATCCTCCACCCCTCACCCCTTCCCTCCACTCCAGCCCTGTGGGGGTTCTGGATCAAGCAAGGATGTGTTATTATTAGAGAATTTTAGAGCCTTTCCTTCTTTTCTGGCAGTTTTGATTCTAGTAAAGAAAACAGAGGGCCATCAGTGGTTACTTTGGCCTCCTCACTCATTCCTTTCCCTCCATGTAAATAGAGCCAGTTGCAGGGAGTCCTTGAGGGTCTTGATCATTTCTCAAATTGTTAGATGCAACTCTTCATTGTGTTCCAACTATATCATTTTTCTTTATCGAAAATCAGAGTATAAAGGTATCTGTAGTAAGATTAATAAATCTAGGAAAAACTGGGACAACTTGATGATTACAGGACAGAAAAATCAAAGAGGGGGTGGAGTAGGCATTAGAGGAAGGATATGTTAGTAAGGAAAACAGGAAGAGTTGTAACTGATTTATGGAGGGAGGCTGGGAGGAAGGGAGAGAGAGGGTTACTGTGTATCTTTCATGAGCTGTTAGGATTTTTAATTGTTCTGCAGTGAACCTAATTTACAGTTGTGACAAAGACTTGCCTTGTTTCTGTTGAAACATTTCTGATATGCTTGAAGCTAGTATCCTCAGAAGCAGAAATAAACAGATATGGATTATATACTTTTATAGTAGACTTTTAGTACAAATAGCCAGTTAGTTTGGGGTTAGAATTTCCTGAGAGGCTTTTTTGATGTAATTTATCAGTACTTTGAACAGCTATGAGTCTCTGAATTAACTGCTGCTCACTGCAAAAAAGAAGCTTCTCTGACCAAGCAGCACACATCTATGGGTATAAATATAAATAATTGTGAAAGCATTTTGACATGACCATTTAACAAAACAAAAATAGTATGTTTCTCCCTAGGGCCTAAGACCTCCCAAGTCAAGGGCTTTTGAGCAAGTTTACAGCACCAGGCAGGAATTCCTAAAAAACCTCCTTTGGATGGCATCCTGTCTGTTTTATAATTTAGTTGCTGGTGTCCACGATAAGGCCAATACCCAGCCAAGCTCTTAGCTAGATGTTTGCATGTGTTGTGTTCAGAAGGGGAAAGCAGAGGCCACATTTGACAATCCTTCCCGAACCTGACGCTCCTGGTGGCGGACTCAGAAGTGTCTTTTCTTCACAGTTTTCTTTCTATAACCTGGTAGCCTTATGGATGACTAGAAGTCTTTCCAACTCTTGAGTCTGCAGAGATGATATAGAAAAAAAGGACAAGTGCAATGGGAGCATGAGAAACTGGGAGATGTGGTGGGTGGTCTGCACTTTGGATCAGGATGTTGTCACCCAAGCCGTGCGTGAGATCAAGCCTAGCTTTCTTCATCTGTAGAATGGGCATAATGATACTTGTCTCAGGTTTCTGGGGGGATTGGGTGATATGATAGGCATGAGTAGTTATTTGTATGAGTGTTGTGTATGAGTGTTCAGGAGTCTTCTTGAGTCATTTTCTACCTTGCTTACTGAGGCAGGGTCTCTCACTTGAACTAGAACTTGCAGGTCCTGTTAAGTCTAGCTAACCTGCTTGTTCTGTGATTAGATCCTGGATCCCATCTCTGTCACTGGAGCACTAGGATTACAGATCGGTCTCCACATTCTCCCTGCATGTAAATGGTGCAGGGTATCTAAACTCTAGTCCTTAGCTTAGTGAATTATCCACAGATTGTCTCCCCGGCCTCCAATACTAGTTCTGTGGCCTCAGCACTATTGACATTGAGCCAGATCTTTTTTTGTTATAGGGTGCATTGTGGATTCTCAGCAACATTCCTTATCCCCTCCAAGTAGAGACAAGTAAAAATGTCTTCAGACACTGCCAAATATTGAATCTGGGGCAAAATTACTCCCAAGTGAGAACTGTTATATGATATTTTCTAGCTTATTGTGTTACCCTTGCAAATTCACCATCCATCTTAAAATCTGGCTGGTCTCTGATAGTTCTTTCACCTGACCCATTTCTTCCTGTCTTGTTGGACTTGCCTAAATTGACTGATGAGGTGGATAGCAAGATTAGTTATTCCACTGTGAATTAGCATCTAATAGATAATCTTACTGGGAACATGTCTCTTATGCCTAGACAAGCCAGCCTCCCCCAAGAATCAGTCAACAAGATGGTCTTCTGCCTTGCCAGCAGAGTGAAGGCAGGTCCTTCTTCTGTTACTCTTTTGAAGAGTGCTACATACCTTTGAACTTCTTTAAAAGTTCTGGGTTTTGTTCCCACATGAACAGCATAGTTGTTTCTCTTCTTTCCCAGTTGTGGGCTCCTATGTCATTCCTTTTCGCGTTCTACTCTGTTTAGTACATGGCCAGAGGATGGGTCTGTTGAATTCTATTGTTTGACTTTTATGAGTTAAGTATGTATTAAATTCATAGTAATGTCAGGGTTACTTTTTCTAATTCTACTTTTAAAAAAAGATTTATTTATTTGTATGTGTATGAGTGTTTTGCCTGCATGTATGTTAAGTGCACCTGTGCATGTAATGCCTTCACAGGCCAGAAGAGGGCATTGGATCCCCTGAAACTGAAGTTAAAAATGGTTGTTAGCTGCAGTGTGGGTGATGGGAACTGAACCCAGGCCCTCTCCAGCAGCAGCCATTGTTCTTAACTGCTGAGCCATTTCTCTAGCCCCTTCCTAATTCTACTTTTAACCATTTAAGTTTATGATAGGCAGGCATGGTCACATGCTCCTGTGGTCCTAACTACTTATGGGGAGGCCAAGGCAACAGGATCGATCACTCTAAGCCTGGAGTTCAAGACCAGGAAGGGCGCATACCAAAACCGTGTCTCAAACCAAAAAAAGAAAGGGAGGGAGGGAAGGGAGGGGAGGGAGGGAGGTTGGTTCATCAGTCTATTCGTTCCTGTAGGTCTCTGTACATATTATGGAATAATGCAGTATGAGTAACAGCCCAATGTCACACCATCAGGTTCATACCCTAACTGCTACTAGTGGAAACTGTGCCCTTTATTTCTGCAAGCATACTTGTGCCATCCAGACTTGCTTAGGCCCAGTTTTGCTTTAACTGTACTGAGTGGACTGCTGCTATACATGTCCAGTTTTTTATTTGGTGAATCGAATAGTGTTCTATTTATGATGTGCTTACTGTTGAAGTTAGCAATTTCTTGGTTTTCCTTAGAGAGGTGCCTAATTTCTTCCTAGGCTGAGTAGCAAGCCAGGAACCAAATCAACAGTAGCTGTTGGCAAATCCTAAGGGGTCTGTAGCTCTGACTCTTCCCTTGGTGCTTGTCTGAGACACCTTAATCCATCCCTGTCTGACATGTCATTTCTGTGCCGCTTGAGTGTGTTGAGGCAGAGGCTCAGGCTACTGCGGCTTTTATTATGGCAGGACGTTTTCTTAAAACAGGCTTCAGTGAAAAGTGCACCTTCCTGGGTTTCTCAGCAAGTGGGACAGAATAGCACATCCAAACCTGAAGTTCCCAGTTGTTTTGCTTATGTCTCAGTGGATGTGGTGTAGAATATAGCACATCTCACTTCTCTTGGCTCAGAGCAGGGAAGGCCTAGAGAACCATCCACATGGTAGATCCCTGAACCTCAATGGCATCTTCTTTCCATACTCTTCTGTGTCTTCCATGGGTACCAGAGTGCTTGCTACTTCTTGTTTACTGGGACCAGTTAAGGCAATTTTACCAATGTGATGGGGCATTGTGGTAGCCTGTGAGGTCAACATGGGCATGTTCCCTTTAGACCATACAATGACAATGCAAATTAGCTCTCAGGACAGTGAATGGTAGATACTGCTGTCTGTCATATGATGGAAGACTGCATCTCATTGTCCTTACTGATTGATGCTGGTAGAAAAGCAAATGTCTACCAGGTGAATAGTCATGTACTTGCTATCAGGGGTTGTACTAATATTCATCATTTGAAAACACCTCATCTAGGATTGCATCTGGAATTAGCATCACCACTTGATTAAATTTATGGCAATCCAGTCATGTTTCAAGATCTTTTTAGCTTTGGCCCAGGTAAACAGGCAACTTAAGTGGGGATATGATGGGATTAACACTCCTGATTCCTCCAGGTTTTTTTATAGTGATCCTGATTTCTGAGGGATAGTGGATGGAATATATTTTGTTACTTTCTTAGTGTTAATAGATTGACCAGTTGCAAGGGTTTTAAGCCAGTACGACCCAAATGGGCAGTAGCTGTTGGTAAACCCTAAGGGGTCAGCAATTCTGTGTTGCTTGTCGGGTTTCCACATGATTGTTTCTCCTGGAATAGCTTTTATAGACAGGACAAGGAACCAGGGAGGGAGAGTTGGCCTTTTAGTAAACTCATATATTTATTTCCAGTAAAATTCTAGGACTAGGGAAGTAGGCACAAACAGGCCTATAGATCTATTGAATCCACTGAGGTACTAGGGTCACCGTCATCCCGTATGCCATATTTGGGAGTCCAGCTGTGACTAGTGGAGCACATTTTTCTCCAGAGGTAACAGTTCAGAAGTGGTATCCAGTAACCTTTTGGAAGGGTTTTTATTTCCTTTTCTACAGTGGTTAGGCACCCTGGGGAATTGCTGGGGATCACTCTTGGGAAAGGCCTAGAGAAAGATCAACAGTATATGCTTGTGGCTTTGTAATGGACCACAATAGTTAGTGTAACATTGAATTTGATATCCACTTAGAGTTGGTCTTGACCTTCTTTTAAAGTTTGTTTGGGTTGAGGCAATGAAGAGCAGAGGGAACGGAAGTATGAAGAATTGGCATCTCCTTGTAAAGCAACTTCAAAGAGTCATATGGGGGGTGTTGTTAGGAGTCTAGACACCTCAGAGGTGGTGAAGGTAGCTGCTTTCAGCTGGGAAGTTCAGTTGAGTTGAACTGGAGTCAGCATTCTGAGCCTCATTTGTATTGCCCAGATTGTACATCCATCATTGGGAATCTGCTTTCCTGCCAGTGTACTTATGTCAGCATCCGAGACTGCATGATTGGATGTATAAAATTGCGCTATATCACTTACCATTAAACTCTTTCCTGAATTCTTAGCCCTATCAGCTGGCAGCCATAAGAGGTTAAAGCTGTAGATTTTCCTGCCCATCCTGGAATTTCCCATATTCAACCTTTCATTTGCTGTGTGCACACCTCCAAGGGCAACTAGAAGCAACCCCAGTCCATGCTACAATCTCTAAAGTCAGCACTTTCATCAGCTGCTTGGATTTCTAGCACCCTGCCGTCTATCTGCACCCCATCCTTGTCCTCCTATATATCATTGCACCATCCTCTTCCTCCACAAAAGGGTTATCAGGACACATATAAAATATGCATCCCATATTTGAAGCTCCGTTTCCTGAGCCTATTGTTGATACCAGTTACCTGTTTAGCACATGGCATACTCAAAAGTAATGAAGAGAGCCTAACTAAAGGACCCTTTACTAAGGTGTTATGGGCAGGGTGAAGGAAACCCAAGCAAGGCATGGGGAAGCTCCCTCTTCCCTCACAAGATCAGGAAGCCATTGTTACTCTTAGGCCTTCATCTGTAGCTATGGGAGAACGGGCTGCCTGGTAAAAACTGTGACTTCTGTTAAATAAATCACTACTATTAAAAAGAGACCAGGGAGGAAAAATAATCTTAGCATCCCACTCCTCTTACCCTCTGTTCTGTTAGTGCTTCTTTGGTTGAACCTAGCCAGAATACTGGGATGGGAGGGCGGTGGCCTCAGTGCGTCTTTATAAGAGTGTGCCAGGGTGGAGAAAGATTTGTGATTGAATCTGGCAGGGCAAATGCAGACTAACTAGCATAGTTACCTATGTAGGACCTCTGGCCCTGGTTTGGTAGTATACCTTGAGTAGAGTTTTCTACCCCTGCCTGTTCTCCCTGTGCTCTTACTGTATCTTGGGCATCTTGTGAGAAACAGCTCTTCCATCTTCCTCCTTCATTCCTGATGCTATTGGATGTGATACCTTTCTGTCTTTTTCCAAAGGGCAATCTGAGGCCTGATGTTCTGTTCTGTTCTTTGTACTATACACTCCAGTAAGGCATAAACAGACATTTAAGGTCATAAGTAGTAATGTACCAGCAGGACCATCACTCAATAACCATAGTCTCAAGGGAGGGGTGGGAATAGTATAGCTCATAACATTCTCCCTCTTACCTCTACTGCAGATGGGGAAGTTAAGTCCAGGGGCTCCCAGATAAGGCCAGTCTTCTTTAAAAGAGTGATGGACTCAACCTGTTCTCATACTAAAGCAGTAGCTTACCGACATAGGGGGGCCAGTATCTGGTCATCCAGTTACATCACCTTTAAATGTGCTGACCCTAAGCCCACATGAACCACAGCATATAAGTTGCTGGAGTTTCTTGAGTGCTGAGGAATGTAGATGGGTATAAATGTTTGATGTGGTTTAGTGATGGGACATAGCAGAAACTAAATCTTTAACCTGGGCAGAGACTTAAGATAAGTAAAACGAAATTCCTGCCAGAGTTAAGTGTCTGCTCTGTCCCCTTATAAGGAAAGACAAATCAAAACAGTATTTTTTAAAGATTTATTTTATTTTTATTTTGTATGTATGGGTGTGCATCTGTAAGTGTGCATTTGCCTGCGGAGTTTAAAAGAGGGTGTTAAGATACCCTGGATCTGGAGCTATGGGTGGTTGTGAGCCTCCTAACACCACAGGTGCTTGGTACCAACTCTAGTCCTCTGCAAAGCAGTAGGTGTTCTTAACTACTAAGCCATCTCTCCTGTCCCCATGATAGTATTTTTAAATTGTTTTGCTAATAATCTTTTTTTTTCTATTGATTAAGGTTCCATGATGGGATTTGAACATTACCTCAAAAGATTTCATATTTTGGATTAGTTATTTGTACTTACCTTCTGTTGAGGACTTCTTCAGACTCATTTTTTGGTGTCCTTTGAGACAATACAAAGAGATTGCACCATGGATTACAAAGAGAGCTGCCCAAGTGTAAGCATTCCCAGCTCCGATGAGCACAGAGAGAAGAAGAAGAGGTTTACTGTAAGTATGCAACATAGAGCATAGGGGAAAATAATTGCAGAGACAATTGCCATTTCTGATTCTGTTCTTTCTAACCTAGACTGCCTCTCCTCTGATTTCCACATACTTCTTTTGAATGAGCAATCCACCACAAAGCCTTCCTTAGCTACTGTAACAGTAATTGTCTCTTTCAGTGCAGATTTTTGCTTGTTTACCTGGCCCTTTGGAGAATTCTTTGAAACTCATAAATCCTCTTGTCAGGAGATATATGTGTACAGACATATTGGTCTCTGCACTTGTAATTTTGTATGCACTGTCAGCTCCTTAATCCCTTGTTAAGAACTACTGTCTTAAAATTTCCATAATGTCTTACTATAATTTGTGTGTATACACATGCACACATGTAGGTGTGCATGCTTACGCATCTATGCATATGTGTGGCATCCATAAGAAGTAATTAGGTATCTTTGGGCATTCTCACCTATCACTCTACCTGTTCCTTTGAGGCAGGATCTCTCCCAGAACCTAGGACTCATGTTTTCTTGGCTACTGGAAGCCAGAAAGTCCCAGTGAACCTCCTATCTGCCTTCTTCAGAGATGGGATTACAGATGTTCAGGATACCCAGCCTGTTAAATAGGTACTGGGATCCTAACTCTTGATGATTGCACAAAAAATGGTCTTAACCTCTAACTCATCTTTCCAGCTGAGAACTTTCCTACTAGTGTAATAAAACAGAATATTGTATTTATTTCCAGTACTAAGTTAGTATATGTAGAGATCCCTTGCCCTTCTCCTGAATACATCTTCTGACCTGGTTTTCCCTATAAGTTGCCCTCAACTGTGTAGTATGAAGAAATTCATTCAACTATTTAGTTCAACACTGTTTAGTACCTAGTCTCATCTGGGTAAAAAATGCCCAGGCTGTCTTATTCGAGCACACAGCCCTCCCTCAGGTTCACATCTTGGTTTATAGGAAGATGCCCACTTTCAGTGTTCATTGAATAGATGACTGGCTTCCTTCTTGTCATCCATTTAAAGCTTTGATGTACAAACTGTAGACTGTCTGTTCTGGCAAATACCCAGTATGGCTAACATGATGTAGCCTAGACTTTTAGCCAGTGTTCATTGCTGGCCACTGCACTTGAACTTGAAAATCTCTTCTGTTGGCATGACCAGGGTCTCATAGATGCACTATGCTGATTCAGTAGCTCAACAGCCCCCTGGGCTCTTACATGTCTTTATCTGAGCTTAGCTCAGTGATCTGTCACAAACCTGTAATGAGTGGGTCACCTAATCCTTTCAAATTGAACCTCTGAAAATCACTGTGACAAGTGATTTTCAAGTCAGATCTATGAGCATTGAGAAAAACTGAAAAGTTGTGCTAAACCCTTTATATGACTACTCCATTCTCCCTTCTTAATTTGTGAGAATGTAAGAAAGGCTGAGAGACTACAAATGGTGGCTTTCTCTCGAGCTTCCAGACATGGAACAGGGGAACAGTTCTTTGGCCCTCTATTCCCTAAACAAACATACTTCCCTGTACTGATGCCTCCTAGTACAGAGAGGTTAGAGTATATATCTGGTTATTATCTCTCCCCAACTTCTGTGTTGCAGGTGTGTCTGTGTAAGATTGTATATTTTACCAATAATATCTTTTTTTTTTTTTTTTTTTTTTTTTTTTTTTTTTTAAAAAAAAAAAACCCTGCAGCCCCAACTGCCTAGAACTTACTATGTGGACCAAGCTGGCCTGGAACTCACAGAGATCCACCTGCCTCTGCCTCCCCAGTGTGCTACCACTCCTGGCTATCAACAATATCTTAAATGATGCATATCATCTTGAAGGTTGTTATATTTTGGGTTAAGCAGTAGAGTGTATGCAAGTTTTCCTTCCTTCCCACTTTTTGCTTCTACTTCTAGGCTTTTCTGTCCTTCGGGAACTTTATATCCTGTTATGTTTGGTAGAAGTTCATACAATGTGGGCAGTAGGTTAACTTGGGTACCCTTTGCTTTTTTCAAGGAGAGACAAGTATTTCTACACATTCTATGAAAGGGTCAGGGAGGCCTCTAGCAAGACCCCTATCCTCATGTTCCCATGCCACGCCCTGGGTTCTCAGACGCCCTGTCCCAGTCACTTTGTTCATTTACGTCTTCATTAATATTACCTGATTAAAGGCCTTTTTGGGGGGACCACTTAAAATACAAAATAGCACCTTCATACCTCGCCCTACCCCTTTTACTCTGTCCCACTTACTTTCTAAATAATCACCTGATATATTTTGTCTTTTTTATGTATACTCTGCCTGCTAAAATGCAAAGTCATTTGAGGAAGGACTTCCTGCTGTGTTGTTTCACTAGACCTTTAAACAGATATTTATTTATTTTTATGTGTAATGAGTGTTATACCTGCATGTATGTCAGTGAACCCGTATCATACAATGCTCATGGAGGACAGACGAGGGTGTCTGGATCCTCTTGAACTAGAGTTACAGATGATTGTTGAAATAATATTAGTTGCAGTCACCACAGTACAGTCTTCAGCTTTCCAAAACATGGCTATATAAATACATGTCTGTAGCTCATTATATTAGTCACTTTTCTGTTGCTGTGATAGAAGCACTGACCAAAACAACTTATAGAAGGAAGAGTTTATTTGAGCTTACAGTTCCAGGGAAATTACAGTCCGTCATGGTGGGGAGGCATGGTGGCTGGAGGTGGCTGGAGCAGGAGCAACAGAAGTTAAGCTCTCACATCATCAGGTACAGGAAGCAAGAGAGCAGCTGGAGATCTGGCAAGGCCTAAGAACTCTCTGAGCCCACCCCCAGTAACCTGCTTCCTCCAGGATAGCCACACCCTCAAGACCTTCCAAAACAGTACCACCATCTGGGGACAAAATGTCCAAATACTTGGAGCCATGGGGGACATTTTCATTCAAACCACCACACTCATCCAGCACAGTCTGTGTTCCACATAAGCAGGCCTGGGCACCTGTACTCAGAACAAAAATAGACGCTGACTTACTGAGTGCTCAATACTTTATATTCTTGTTTTCATATGCTTCTTTGGTTTGCTTGTTTTGTCTTTTTAAAAATTTTTATCTCTGTTTTCTTTATATGTATGAGTGTATTGCCTGCATGTATGTCAGTGCACCCATGTTGTGTGATCCCCTCAGAGGTCAACAGAGGGTGTTGGATCCCCTGAAACTGCAGTTAACTGGTAGTTGTTAGCTACCATGTGGGTGCTGAGAACCAGATGTGGGTTCTCTGCAAGAGCAGCCAGTGCTCCTTACTGCTAAGCCATCTCTCCAACCCCAGTGTTTATTTGTTTGGTTTTTGTTTTGTTTTGTTTTGAGGCAGGATCTCCCTGTAGCCCCTCATTGGCCTGGAACTCACTGTGTAGACCAGGCTGGATCTCACAGAGCTCCACTTCCCTTGCCTGGCTTCATATGCCTTTTGTATAACTCTCAGAGAGTCAGCCATGTGTTGCCATCTAGCAGGTCTTAAGTCTAAATTATACGTTAATTTATCCATGTGACAGATTGTTAGTGAATTTCTGTATGCTAGGCACTATTCTAGGTACTAGACATTCAGAGAGTAGCAGGAGTGACACAGTCCTAGCTCTCAAGGAACTTACATTCTGTTGGGGCAAGACAGATACTAAGGTACTACTCAGATATACATAAGATAATTTCATGTTTGTTGCTACTTAATAGCACTTGCTTATAATCATATCGTTACCATGTTTGCAAGGCCTGTTCCTGTGTTTGCTGCAGAGCCTCTCCATCCTGGAACCTAGACTTGGCTTTGTCTTGGCTAGCCAGGGGAGACTGCTTCCCTTTTTTTCCTCTCCTCACCAGGAAGTAGGTACAAAGGATTTTAAAATCTAGTTAGCTTTCTATTGCTGTGATGAAACACTCTGACCAAAATTAACTTGGGGAAGAAATAGTTTATTGCATCTTAGACTTCCAAGTGACAGTCTGTCATTGAGAGAGGTTAGGGCAGGAAGTCAAGGCAGGAATCTGGAGGCAGACACCATGGAGGAATACTACTTACTGGCTTGCTCAGCTACATTTCTTACTCAGCCCAGGCCCACCTGCCCAGGCTTGGCACTGCCCTCGGTGGGCTGGAAAATACAAACCTGTTTTTGTCTTTTTCTATCAGTGCTAATTCTAAGCCATGTCTAATCCTGAAAAGTGGATCAAGTGAATCTATAGTTTCAGCCAACTTCACTGGCACTTGACTAGGCCTTCTCCTCTTTACGTCTGATTTGCTCCATTTGGGGATTGTTACCTTAGATTCAATTCTAACATTTTACATCTACTAGCTCCCTCTGACAGTCCTAAGTCTTAGCTCACATGGTGCCCAGCCCTCTTTTTCCTCCATCTGACTGATACATCCCTTACTCAGATAACTGGTACCAGTGACTTTGCCTTATCTTTTAGTGGGATGTCATTCATCCCTCTTCTCACAGAAAGCTAGAACTTTAATATGGCTGTACATCCTGGGACCCTTCAGAATGTTAATGTGACCATTTCTTAAACAGTATTCATATAGTATAATCACACAACTATCAGAACAATATTTTCTTCATAGTATTATCTAAAGGGAAGTTGAGGGTGTCGATTCCTGCCTTTCATGGAAAAGCGTAGTTTATACACATTTATGTGGCTCTGAGATGAGCCTGGTCTTCTCTTACACTAACAGACTATGGACACTTGTATAATAAATCCCCCAAAGCAACTCATATTTCTTTGCTAGTCTTTACTGTAAAATACCAAATTAAAACCTGAGCCCTTTGTCAGTCACCCTGTCTGCATATTTTTCACTTATTGTTACTTTCCCTTTAGAAATAATAAGATCTTTGGACTCCTGTTCTAGTTAACTTTCTATTGCTGTGTTAAAACACTCTCACCAAAATTAACTTGGGGAAGAAATAGTTTATTGCATCTTAGACTTCCAAGTGATAGTCTATCATTGAGAGAGGTCAGGGCAGGAAGTCAAGGCAGGAACCTGGAGGCAGAGACCATGGAGGAATGAATGGTCTACTACTTATTGGCTTGCTCAGCTACATTTCTTATTCAACCCAGGCTCACTTGCCCAGGCTTGGCACTGCCCACAGTGGGCTGCATCTCCCCTACATCAATGAATTATGAAAATGCCTCAGACATGACCACAGGCCAGTCTGATGGAAGCAGTTCCTCAATTGAGCTTCCTTCTTGCCAAGTGACTCTAATTTGTGTCATGTTGACAAAAACTAACCATCACAGTTCCCCAAACTCTTGTCTCATAATTCATTATAGTTGAATTATTGCTTCTTTGCCTTTTGACGAAGACCAAGTGCACAGTGTGTTAAATTATATTCTGAGGGTACCTTTGGGATGAATTATGAGAGTTAATTCTGTAACTGATGATGATTTAAACTGGTTCTGATGCATAGAGGGGAGAAAATGAAGCTGATTTTTAGTCTCATTTTTATTTTTATTAAATCTGTCAACTTTTTGGCTAACATTTTCTTATGTCCAGTAGGAGTTAATTATTCTTCATATGATTGTTGACTATGATTATGAGATTACATATGAAAATATTAGATATGTTTTTAAGATGGCTTTAGAAAATCTAAGGATAAAATTTTCATTTGAAAATACTGTATAAAGACGGTCTGGAAGGAAGGGAACTAATAGTTGAGTGTTTACTCTGGGCCAGGCATCACTTTTGAAAATACTTGATAATTTCACAGCAATAGCTAACTGCTAAGGAAGAAAACTGACATCAGTTGACTGTGTTTTATTCTTGGGAAAGAAAGTCTGAAACAAGAATACAAAAAAAAAATGTTAGACAATAGATCTAGACAGTGAGTACACACGTGTCCACAGTTATTTTCTGAAAATAACAAAATTTTCATGACTTTTCAGAACTGCTTGATAAGATAAAATACATGCTTCATTTGGTGTGGTGCTTGGAGAGTCATATAAACAATATCAAGTTCATGAATATTAAAAGTTTTTAATGTATTTAGACAGCTAATGTTTTGGTTTTTGTCTTTTTGAGACAGGGTCTTTCTGAAGCTTCAGCTGGCCTGCAACTTTCTATGTAGACCAGGATGGCTTCAAACTTAGAGATCCACTTGCCTCTGCCTCCTAAGTGCTGGGATTAAAGGCATGCACTGCCATGCCCAGCGTGACAGCTAATGTTCTTTTTACAGTTAAAATTTGTTAAGTTATGCCATATTTATCTCCACAGGTTTATAAAGTTCTGGTCTCTGTGGGCAGGAGCGAGTGGTTCGTCTTCAGAAGATATGCAGAGTTTGACAAACTTTATAACACTGTAAGAGACTACAAGATTTCTATTAGAAACAAAACACTTGAGAAAACCCCAAGAGAAGAGAAATTTTATTTGTATGAATAAACTCATGCATGTTACCAAGCAGCAAAGGGAAAAGGTCTGATACCCTCTTCTGGTCTCCACAGGTACCTGTATAAACATGGTACACATACAGATAGCAGGCAGACACACATACATAAATAAAAGTAAATAATTAAATAAATTTAAATATAAGATAAAAATTTAAAAATATCTAAGCCTGTAGGCTATCATTTGTAAGATTTTTTTTTTTGTCTTTTTGAGACAGGGTCTCCCTGTAGCCCCAGATGTCCTAGAACTCACTATGTAGACCAGGCTGGCCTTGAACTCACAGAGATCCACCTGCCTCTGCCTCCCGAGTGCTGGGATTAAAGGCAGTAATATATTTTTTTAAAGTATGAAGGAAGTTAAAGTTATCTCAATTAAAAGAGAAACTAGTCTCCAAGTGGACTGGAATGAATTATAGTGTCACAGTGTCTCATGGTTTTATTAAGTCATTATTAAAGTTAGATAACTTCTGACTTATCTTATTTAACATTTTACTATATCTGTCCCAAATAATACTGAACTGATTTGCTAATTGAAATAGAATTTCTAAAAATTAATGTTATATCTGGATGTGGTGGCTTATGTAATTCCCACACTCAGGAGGCAGTGGCAGGTGGATCTTTATGAGATCCAGGGCAGCTCAAAAAAACCAATAAGCTGGTCATTTACTCATATGAAGTCACAGCAATGGTGACAGCATGCACAAGTTCCATGCAAGCTCAAACAGGACAAAATCTCAGTATAGACATGGATGGGGAAATGGGTAAGAAATCCCAACTCAGCCTAGGAGACTTTTGGCAATTGATGGCTGCTGGGAGTGGGAAAGACAGTGTCTTAGAGGGTTGTGACTCTTGGTGGGTCCAGTGGATGGATCCACACTGAAGGACATTGGGGGACACACATCATACTCTATAGGCTCTCTCTATATATGAGAGTTCATTAAATTGGGCAGGAGGCAGTGGGGAGAGGTAGAGAGGGAAGAGGATCTAAATGCCATCAAACTATATTGTATGAAAATCATAAAAATTCAATTAAAATGCAAAAAATCCCCAATAATAATAATAATAATAATGTTACAATTTTAGGAGACATTTTACTTGCCCCTATGTAAAATTATTACATATTCTAGAAAATCTGAATAGAGAAATATAAAAATATGTTAAACTTACAATATTTCCTGTTATTCAAAGATAACATTTTATTGTTTTATTCTGTTCTTTATTTTTTCTTTAAAATATTCATGTCTTAATTTTCTACATATAGCTACATATTGCTAAACAGGATTTTGAGATAGTAATTGTAGTGACATGAGTGAGATAACATTTTTGAAGGAAAATAGCAATAAGAGTAGGATTATGCTTCTTGATTTTTCTAGTGATTTTAAAAAAAAAAACTGGTTTACTTTGGAAGCTGGTGAAAACTGTTAGCTCTGTGTCTCCTACCTTCTCAATATCTATATGGTCAGCATTTTTTGAGTACACCTTAGGTTGTGCTTAGGTAAAATTAATATAGCAGGAGTATAGTGTATGTGAACTTCTGGTGGAGAGATAAAATCAAGTTTTATCCAAAAACATCATAACAACTGAAATTTGAGGCTTTCTGGATTTTCTTAAAAGATTGTGTAGGCAACTTTACCTTCTAAACTTTTTGCCTTTTGTGGAACTGTACATAAGTGGTTTGTAACTGTTCATAAGCATGGGTGTGGGGACCATCAGATAATTCAGTGCAGATCCAATGGCCAGTTTTTGTGGTACCTTCATGACTAAGGTGGCTGGAGACTGGTTAGTTAAGATTTGAGTGTCTTTTTTTTTCCAGTCCAAAGTTCCAGTCTTCCACATACCTCCAAAAACCAGTATAATCAGGTTCTTCACAGTAACACTGCTCTATGGTACCAACTTCTGTATTAGTTACTTTTCTGTAAGTGATAAAAAGCCATGAGCGCCAGGCGTGGTGGTGCACGCCTTTAATCCCAGCACTCAGGAGGTAGAGGCACGCGGATCTCTGTGAGTTCAAGGCCAGCCTGGTCTACATAGTGAGTTCCAGTTCCAGGACAGCTAGGGCTACAGGGAGACTCTGTCTCAAAAAAGACCAAAAAAAAAAAAAGCCATGAGCAAGGCAACTTATCAAAGAGAAAGTTCATTTTGGCTTACAGTTCCAGAGGGATAGGAGTCCATCATTTCTCAGGGCATTGCAGGAAACAGCAGGCATGGCAGCCAGAGCAGCAAGCTGAGCAGGAAGGAGCGAAAGCTAGAAGGGAGATGAGGCTGTAACACTCAGAGCCCACCCCCAATTACACACTTCCTCTAGCAAAGCCACACATCCCAAAGATTCCATGAACCTTCTGAAACAGCACCATCAGCTGGGCACCAAGTGTTCAAATGCCTGAGCCTGTGGGGGCCATTTCTCATTCAGACCACCACACATAGACAAGTTAAGTAACCTGCCCAGGGTCACATACAAACTAAGTGATTTAGTGGGATAAAATATAGGATGATTAGTCAGTCTGTGGTATTCTATTGATAATAAATATTCTACATTATATCATCATACTTAAAATATGTCTAATGATGAACTTTCTTTAATATCACATTGTATTGGATTTAGTGTAAGCATAAGTAAAAGACTTAGAAATAGTTCATGTAATGCTTTTTTTGTTTAACTTTTAGCTAAAGAAACAGTTTCCTGCTATGGCTCTGAAGATTCCTGCCAAGAGAATATTTGGTGATAATTTTGATCCAGGTAAGCAATACCTTCATAGCTGACTGCTGAGTTATGGTTGAAGTGTGAAGAATTGGGTAGCATATTCATTGAAAGTATATAATAGTTCAGGGATTTTTTTCTTTCAGACATAATCTTGCTATAGCTCAGGCTGGCCTTGAACTTGTGGTCTTCCTGCCTTAGCCTCCCAAGGGCTGGTATCATTGGCATATAT
>NW_008356952.1:409175-435248 GCF_000622305.1 Nannospalax galili
AAGTACAGTTTCATATTCCCCAGGGCCATATGCAAGTTGTAAATAGGAGACTTGGAAGTTAAATTCAAGCAATCTGGCTTCAGAAAAAATTTTGATCATTAAGGATAATCTGGGGTATTCTTACTCTAAATTCATATTATCACTCATTCTTTCATTAAGAAACATTTATTAAACATGTACTCTGTACACAGTAAGTAACCTGTAGACCTCTGAATGAGATACCAAAAAGATTTTCCATTATTTTGTGCCTGAGGAGCCTACTCACATGGTCTCAGGAATCTTGAATTTGCATGTTTAAAGCATCAAACCAGTCTAGGTTACAGATGGCTGCTTATAGGGAGACGGAAGTCTCCTTATCCACCAGGAATTCCATCAGAAGATTCATCTTCTCTGTTGCTAAGAAGAATTCTGAGTGGATTGTCCATCTAATTTGCTTATATTCTTGAAATCCATTGAGATTTTGATACCTTACATTACTTGATCACTTGAGATAAACACGCTGCAGGCACTTCCTGTGATTGTGCTGTTGTGCTCCAACCTGTGGTCTCATTCTCTTTCCTCCTAACCTTTTCACTGAGTTCTCTGACATACTGCCTATAATTAACAAACTCTTCTTTTATCAACGCCATCTTTTAAATATTTCTTTTGACATTCTTGCTTTAATTAAAGCCTTGTTTTCCCTCCCATAGCCTGCAGGATCAGCTATTTCTTCAATGGGAAATTATCTTTTACACTTTACAAACCTCAAGATTAGAAAATGTTTTTACTTTATTATAGACATTATTTTTGCCTCTCTAGAGAATTATAACACATTTCATTATAGTTGCTGTCTGTCTTGTCATAATGTCTTTTATCAATTTAAAATGTCTGGTAAATACTGGACTTTAAACTATTACCATATGAATCCAATAATAAAGAGAAGCAAAGGAAATGAAGTTGCTACAACAGAGCCCTCCTCTCTATTCTATAGAACTGATTCTGTGGGCTGGGAGCTTTTGTATTGCTTTGTTTTTAGCAGGACAACACGTATTACCCAATTGTCCTGCCATTAGATGACAACTGTTGTAGTTTGCTTTCAATTGCTGTGACAAAACACTCTGACCAATACCAACTTGGGCAGGAAAGGCTTTATTTGGCTTACATCTCCCAGGTCACAGTTCATCACTGAGGGAGCCCAAGGTAGGAACTCAGGGCAGGAACCTGGAGACAGGAGCTGAAGCACACAGGCCATGGAGGAATGCTGCTTACTGGCTTACTCCCCTGGCCCATGCTCAACCTGCTTTCATATACAATACAGAATAACCTGCCCAGGGGTGGCATTGCCTAGAGTGGGCCCTCCTACATCACTCAAAAATCAAGATACTCCACAGACATGGCCAGAGTCCTGTCCAATAGAGGAAATTCCCCAGTTGAGGCTCCATCCAGGTGCACCAAAGTTGACAACTGAAGCTATCCAGCACAGTGACTGTAGGGTATGGTAGAATTGGGACTAGAAAGTGAGCTATGTTAGAATTGATGAAATAGTTAAAAGAAAAGGCAGGGCATGGTGGCACACACATTTAATCCCAGCACTTGGGAGGTAGAGGCAGGTGAATCTCTGTGAGTTCCAGGCCTGCTGGGGCTACAAAGAGAAACCCTGTCTCAAAAAGATTTTTTAAAAAATCTTGACAATTGCTTAAGTAAAGAAGACAGAGAAGAGAGCCAGAGATACCTGATGTGTTGGTCCTGGATGCCCGGGTAAGTGGTAATTGGAAGTGGCAGTAGTAATTGGAATTGGAAGTGGCAGTAATAATTGGAAGTGGAAGAAGGGCGTTAAGAAGACTAAAACTGCCTGTTCCTGATAAGTGTAACTTGAACTTGGGCTGGAGCACTATAGAGGCTTCAGTTGTATCCTTGAGGCCTAGTCATTTCATCAAGGATATAGAGAAGTAGAAGACCTGCAACATCACAACTTCATTACAAAGACAAAATCAATCGCTGACTGAATGCCTGTAGTACTTACATTTTTAGGAATTAAGATCTGACACTAAAATTTGACTTTTATTGAACAACCATTTGATATCTATCCTGAGTACACACTGTGTATAGCTTGTCAACAGTGAAGCCAATTGTGTATCACAGAGATCTTGAAAAGCCCTGCTTTAGTGAAAGCAAGTTTAGTCATACCCAAAGCACCAAAGATGGATCAGCTGCTTGTATCATTAAGCTTTGAGGAAACAGGCACTCTCATATTTTGCAAAACTGTACAATCCGTATAGAGAGGAAATTGGTAACATGTAGCAAAACTGTATACATTCACTTTGACCAAGGCATCATATTTTTAGGAACCTGTCCCCAAAATAAACTTCCCATGAGGATGTACTGCATACGAAATGATAGACAAGCAAGATTGTGGATTGTGATAGTATTTTTTTAACATAAAAATTTTTAATTCTGTATATCTGTCTGTGGATATGTTCATATATGAATGCAGGTGCCCACAGATGCCAGAGGAAGGCATTGAATCTCTTGGAGCTGTTGTGAGCTACCAGTGTGGGTGCTGGGACCTAAACTTTGGTCTTCTGCAAGAGCAGTATGTGCTCTGACCTGCCCCTGTAATAGTATTTTAAATAATAAAATTAGAAGCAAATAACATGTCTATCTATGGTTGGAATGCAATGTGGCTCTAAAAATGAGCAAAAAAAAAAAAAAAAAAAAAAAACTTCTATATTTTGCTATGGTGAGACTGCTAGAAAGTTTTGTTAAGTTGAAAAACAAAACACAATGAGTTTATTTCATGTATTTTGTTTGGTTTCTGGTTGTATGAATGTGAGATTTAAAAAAGAAAAAAAGTAATAATGAAAGAATAAATTTTTGAAAAATCAGTAAGATGAGTAATATTAAGAAGGAGCTAGAGGACCAAGAAGGCAGAAGGGCCAGAAGGTAGACCTCCTGAATGAATTGTATTTACACCTTTGACTTTGGAACTAGGTATACATTTCAGACAATTTTGAAACAGGCCAAGGCAAGAGGATCCCAGTTTTGAGGCTAGCATGAGCCACATAGGGAGTTCCATGCCAGCTTGGCCTACAAAGTGAGACCCTATCTCAAAACAGCAACAAAGCAATCTCTTACTAGTATTCTGTGTTTTCATTCACAAGCATCTGTTAAGCAATGTCCGTGAAAAACTATCCTAAAGGCTAAATGGAGTGTGTGTGGATGTGTGGGTGTGTATTTATGTGCTATGGACACGTTTATAGTATATGCAAACATGGGAGGGCCCTGTGTGTGCACAGGCCAGAGGAGGGCATCATGTACCTGGCTCTGTCCCTTGTCGACTGTATTCTCTTGAGACAGGCTTTCTCAGTGAACTCGGAGCTATGCTGGCAGCCAGCAAGCCTCAGTGATTGATTAATTCTTAGTTAATAAATCATTATTTCCTTCTTGTTTTTTTTCTTAATGTTATGATTGTCAATCACTGGTGGCATAGTATTACTTGGTGTTCATTGCCTGGCACATAAGAATCTCAACAAAACAAAATGCTTCTTCAAGTTTTGTAGTGAGTCTGTTTAGAATTTGACCAGGTGTGCTAGCACATGTCTGTAATCCCAACACATGGGAGGCTATCTTTAGCTACTTGTGAAACACTGTCTCAAAAAAAAGTATTTTGAATCTTAAACAGTTTTTGAGAATTTGCTTTTGGGGTACATATTTCTGTTACTTTAATTTTAGCTATTGTGTTTATAGATCATATGTACTTAAGCATTTACTTTTCCTTGTATACCATGTAACATGAATTAAGAAATAGTTTTTTAATGACATCTTAACTCTTCCATTTGTATATTACATAAAAGTTTTGATAATGACTGCATAGATTGATATAAGTAATCCTAATAGTGTTTATCTCTTACAGATTTTATTAAACAAAGAAGAGCAGGACTGAATGAATTCATTCAGAACTTAGTTAGGTATCCAGAGCTTTACAACCAGTAAGTAGTTCTTATTTTGTTCTAAAGGGACAGTGAAACCACACCCAATAGTATCAAATAAACCTCAGAGATTTCATGCTTTTTATGAAATGTTACTGTTCTGCATGTCTGTAAAATCTGCCCAGAGTGCTTTTTCCTAGTGTTTTATCTATTTCCCCTGCAACTCATACTTTCTTCCTTTTTTAGTTGCATTTCGTAGATTGCTGTTGAAATAAATTTGCATAATACAGTTAAAACATACTGCTGATTATCTGATACTACATTTATCTGTGCCTTAAAAAGATACCTAAGTACCTGCTATGTCTATTGGGATTTTAAAGGTAAATGCTTGCCATCTGTACATTCCAGATCAGGGACTCCCAGCCTAGTGGGAGAGACAAACATGTCAACAAGGAATTAAAGCCAGGTCATTTTTATGACAGAGGTGATGGAAGATGGCAGAGAAAAATGTGATGGGCCTGCTAGGGAAGTTAAGGAAGGCATCCAGACTTAAAGGTAGGAGGTGATTAAAGCTAAAGGAGTGGTACATGTTAACTGAAGTACAAAAAGGCCAAAATGGCAGGACACTTAAGTCTTAAGATTGTGGGGTAGCTGGAACAGTGGGGTTGCAGAAAAGAGAAGAGGTTGGAGTTGGTAGGCCTCAGGCCCACATGCCACCACTGCCTGGGCCCCTGTAGCTGTATCCTGTGTGGGCCCACACTGGCTTCTGTCCTTCTCCACACTGTTCCAGGTAGCTGCTTCAGGTGAAGGTGCTTTCCCAGCTCTGTGTATGCCTTACCCTAATGAGTTTAAACTTCCTCTGTGGACCAGTAGTTCTAGATGAGGGGAGAAGGTGAGTCATATCACAAATGCTTAGGTAGACAGGTAGACCTCTGGTTTGCTTTTTGATTCTGGTAGTTGATTCCTTGGGTATTATATATATATATTGTGACTTGTAATTTATGTGTATGTTCTTTTTGTATATAAAACATTATAAACCTAAGAATTAAGAAGATACAGTAAAATATCTGGTGAATCTTTCTTTCCATAGGTCACCTCTCTATAGATGTAACGGTTGCCTTATGGGCAATGATGTGAACACAGAATACTTTGAATAGTTTTTTCGGAACTACAACACTGAAGATCTGTATTTCTTTTTCTTTGTTTTCTTTTTTTTGGTCTTTATGAGGCAGGGTCTCTCTGCAGCCCCAGCTGGCCTGGCATTCACTATGTAGACCAGGCTGGCCTGGAACTCACAGAGATCTGTCTGCCTCTGCCTCCCAAGTGCTGGGATTAAAGGCGTACACCACCACGCCCAGCCGAAGATCTGTATTTTTAAGTGATTAAGGTTTTTTTTTTTTTTTTTTTTTTTTTAGAAAGGGTCTCCCCTTAACCCAGCTTTCCTGGAACTCACTATGTAGACCAGGCCGGCCTCAAACTCACAGAGATCCGCCTGCCTCTGCCTCCCGAGTGCTAGGATTAAAGGCATGTGCCACCATGCCCAGCGATTAAATTTTTTTAATATGTGAATATGTATGGTGTTGAGGATTGAATCCAGTGTTTTTGCATGCTCAGTACTCAGCATTGGATCCAGGACCTTTTCGTGTTTAGCAAGTGCTTTACCCTATTCTACATCCCCAACTCTCAGTTTTTCTAGAATCTTTCATTGCCATTTGTATAATACTGATTAAGTAAATTTATTAAGTGTCCTAGTTACTTTCTGTGGCTGTGATGAAACACTTGACCAAAAATAACTTGGGGAGGAAAGGGCTTATTTTATCTTAGAACTCCCAGTAACAGTCCATCTTTGAAGGAAGTCGGGCAGAAACCCAGGGCAGGAACTTGGAGGGAGGAACTGAAGACAGACCACAGAGGAATACTGCTTAGTGCCTTGCTTCTCTGGTCTGGTCCTGCTTTCTTATACAACCCAGGACCACCTGCCCAGGGATGGCACTACCCACCCTGGGCTCAGCCCTCCCATATCACTCAATAATCAAGAAAATGCCTCACAGACATGCCCACAGGCCAGTCTGATAGAGGAAATTCTCTAATGAGGGTCCCTTCTCCCAAGTGTATCAAGTTGATAACTGAAGCCACCATGATACTTAAGTTAATTCAAGCACCAGGGTTGGACCCCCTTTGGAACAGTCTTCTGTGGGCCCATCACATTTGCACTGTGAAACTCTGACATGGTCTTTGCCCAGAGCTTTGGATTTTCCCCTGGTGGGACAGGGTGAGGAAGGCACCAGGATTTTCACCTGTGTGACACAAGGATTCTCAGTGCCATTTAGGGGGATCCTTGAATTCAGAGTTCATGTCAGGCCTGATCCACAGCAAAGAACCTTTTGTTATATGGATCCTTGGCTAGTTTTCTAACGTGATTTCTTTTCCTAGGGCAAGTTTTATGCTACCTTTACATTATGTCTGTTTGTCCAACCTTATTTTTGGTATATGCACTGGAGATTACTTTGAATTGGTATATTTCTGGCATATCTGAAGTATTTTCCAAGCATTCAGAACTTTGAATTTGTCTCTTCCTTTGACAGATTTGTGTTGGAATTAAGTGTACAGTATCTAATGGTAATTATTATTATTCCCCTGGTGTTTTAAGTGTTAATCAGATCCTCTCACATATCGTGAATGTTAAATATTCATTCAGGATCTTAAAATGTAGTAGTGGAGCCAGGCGTGATGGTGCAGGCAGAGGCAGGCGGATCGAGTTCAAAGCTGGCCTGGTCTACATAGTGAGTTCCAGGACAGCTGGGACTACAGGGAGACCCTGTCTCAACAAGATCAAAAAAAAAAAAGTAGTAGTGGAAAGATGTTAAGTTTGACATTAAAATTCAGCTGAACACAATGGCATTATTTTAAATTACGTATTTAAAAATACATTGATCTGGGCATGGAGAAGGTGGCTCAGCAGTTAAGAACACTGACTGTTCTTGCAGAAGACCCGGGTTCAAATCCCAGCACCTACATGGCAGCTAAAACTATCCATAACTCTAGTTCAAGGGGATCTGACAGCCTCTTCTGTCCTCCGTGGGTGTTGCATGATATGGGTGCACTTACCTACATGTAGGCAATACACACAAACACATACAATAAAATAATAAATAAGATATTTTGTAAAAATGCATTGAACTAACAAAACCTGAATATGGAGCTGGAAAGGTGGACATAAAGTCCTATCCCTAGCAGAGGATCTTTTGGCATTGGTAGCTCCTGAAGAGGAAGAGACAGTTTTCTTTAAGGGTGTGTCCCCCCCAGTAGGTCACCCTCAATCTAGGCCAGGGTCCACACTCAATAATATTTGGGCAATACATATTGGACTCAATGGGGAGGAAAAAAAGAACCTGAAATTGAGTGGGTAGGGTGAATCTGAAAGGAGTTGGGGGAGGGAGGAATATGATCAAAATACATTGTATGAAGTACTCAAAGATTTAATAAAAATGTCTTTAAAATTGAAGTATAAATATATAATTCTTACATGTAGGACTCAATAGATTTTATATACACAGGCACTTTATAACCACTTCTTTTCCATTCAGGATAGAAGACATTTCTAGCACCTCAAAATAAACTACACAATAATGTGTAGTTTTTTTGAGACCAGGTCCCCCTGTAGCCCCAGCTGTCCTGGATCTCACTATGTAGTCAAGGCTGGCCATGATTTCAAGATCTGCCTGCCCCTGCCTCCTGAGTGCTGGGATTAAAACCCTGCATCACCACCACTGGTAGCCACGGGGTTTTAAAGCTTAAGTTTCAGCTGACATTTTCTTTTTAATAATGTGACATTTTGAAGTTTTTTTGTTTGTTTGTTTGTTTTTAAGTCTTTTTGAGACAGGATCTCCCTGTAACCCCAGTTGATCTGGAACTCAGTATGTAGACCAGGCTGGCCTTCAACTCACAGAGATCTGCCTGCCTCTGCCTCCCCAGTGCTGGGATTAAAGGCATGAGCCACCACACCCTGCTGACATTTTGTATTTTCTGAATATTGTCTCTGTTAACAGAACTTTAATTTTCATGGCTTTCATTTTAATATGAAATTACCTAAAATATATAACATGAAGAAAGACCAAATAGCACGTTCAGGAAGAATATTTACTGTGTGCTTGTTACTGCTGTTGGAGAGGACACCTTAAAATAGCTTTATCAGCCAGGCTTGGTGATGCATGCCTATAATCTCCATACTTTCAGGGCAGAGGCAGGAAGATAGTATAGTTCATTGTCATCCTCAGCTACATAAAAAGTTTAAAGCCAACATGGACTACCAGAGACCTTGTCACAACTCTCTCATGGCCCAAAAGAACTGTGCTTCAGCAGTGAAAGCTAAGTTCTAAAATGACTTCATGAGAATTAAATCTTAAAACTATTTTTTTTTAAATGAAAACACAGCGTGTTTCTCTGGCCTGAAGATGAAATAGGGTGGGTTTTTTTTTTTTTTTTTTTTTTTTTTTTTGGAGCATATTGGCCGTTGTTAATGTTTCAAAAGTTTAAAGGTGGCACAATTGAATAACAAAATCTTTAACACCCTAAAATCATAGGTTAAAAACTAAAACCCGGGGCTGGAGAGATGGCTCAGCGGTTAAGAGCACTGACTGCTCTTCCAGAGGACCCGGGTTCAATTCCCAGCACCCACATGGCGGCTACCCATCCTCAACTCCAGTTCCAGGGGAATCCGAAGCCCTCTTCTGACCTCCACGGCATTGCACGACACAGGTGCACTCATATACATGTGGGCAATACACTCATACACATAAAATAAAAATAATAAATAAAATATTTAAACAAAAAAAAACCCCAAAATACACAAGAAGCTTGCCGTGGTGAAGGATGATAGATAAATGTAGTTAGCTGAAAAAGAGCCAATGCAATCAGTAAACACTGAAGACTCAAAAAGAAAATGGCTCTTTAATTATCAGAGACACTGCTACATTTCCCTATGCATTTCAGATTGGAAATAGAGCTGGGTATGGTGGTACACACCTGTAATCCCAGCACTTAGGAAGTGGAGGCAGGCAGGTCAGCAGTTCAAGGCCAAGCCTAGACCACATAGTGTAGTGGAGGACCTTGTCTCACAGACAAAAAAAGATGGAAGTGGAAGCAAAACTACCTTCATTAATTTTACTCCATCTAGTGTTAAATAAAGAAAAGTGCCTGGCCATTATACACAGGTTACTGAGAGTGAAATGAATGTATCTCAGTCCAAGAATGAGACTATTCCCAGCATCCCCCAAGCCCCTCACACACCTGTCATTTCCCATTCCTTCTTCCCCAAAAGTAACCACCATCCTGTTTTAACAGCATACACTAGTGTGCCCTGTTTTTGAACTTCATATAAATAAAGTCATCCTGTATGTATTCTCTGGCTGGCTTACCTTGGTAATTTCCAATGCAATAAAATATTCCACAATTTGTCCATTTCTGCTGATGGACATTTGAGGTAACAAATTTAATGTTGATGCTTTTCACTTGAACATCAGCCTTTGCTACATATCACCAGAGCTGCTTTTATAGTTTTCAGGAGAGACTTTAAATGACTTATTCTGAATTATAAACAATTTTAAGACTTTAAATGCAGCCTGTTAAAACTGATTTCCAAAGAACAAACCTGTACCAATGTACATTTTGCTAACATTTTGAGATTCTCCCCAAAAGGATTTTTTTCTGGCTATTATAAATACTGTTGTCATTACTGTGTCTTATGGTGCACATATGCAAACATTCCTCTGGGGTCCATAAAATTCCCTAAATTGACCACTCCGACACTGAGTCTTAGTAAAAAGGAGCGCTTTATTGGAGCCAACCGGTTGGGGACACAGACAGTCTCGGGAGCTCTACTACGACCCTGAGTAGTGAAAATGCAGGGCTTTTAAGCAGAAAAACCACAAAAACCATAAAGCAGGGGATGTCCATAGAAACTATACACAGAATAACCAGGAAAGGATTGGAACAATCTAGGGCTGATTTCCAGAGACTTTACCTATACAGCCATTGGCTGTCTTACCTGGGGCAGAACGTTCTTTCTCTTCTGCCCCAGATTATTCCCATAGAGACCATACACAGATGTATCAAGTATACTGTCATTGGCTAGCTTACCTGGGGCAGAACGTTCTATCTCTTATGGCCCAGACCATTTCCATAGAAATCTTAAACAGATACCAGGAAAGGGTTTGAACAATGGAGGGGATTTCCAGAGTCAGGTGTGGAGGGCAGCTTTTTCTCAGAGGATAGGGAGGGAGGTTTGAGGGGCACTCTCCTTCACCTCAAGTTCGAAATTGTAGGATGTTTACCCTAGGGGATGGTGCTGCACAACCTTCCAAGATGATAATAAGGTTGTACTTCCATCATGAGTGCATGAAAAGACATTGCTCATCTTGCCACCACTTAGTGTTGCTAATCTTTCACGTTTAGCCATTCTGGTGAAAGAGCAGTGATATCCAGTTGTGGCATTAATTACTGGTAGCACTGATCAGATGATCATATGATCATTTATGTCGCGGCTTAAGAGTCTTTGGGTTTCTCATACAGCTATGTGAGTAAAAATAGTTTTAGCCTTTCTGGAAATCAGTGTGGCATGCTGTAGTTGAAGCCTTAAAATAGTTTATAATTTAGGCTAAATAGTTTTGATTTTAAAAATCTGGGCTGGTAAGATGGCTCAGCGGGGAAAGATGTTTGCTATGTAAGGCAGGCAACCTGGGTTCCAACCCCAGAACTCACGTTAAGGTGGAAGGAAACTCAGTAACCACAGAGTTGTCCTCTGACCTCCACATGTACACCATGGCACATGCCCCCTCCCCCTCCACACACAAAGAAATAAATTTTTAAAAATCTGACTTGCAAGTCATAATGCAGCTATGGTGCTAGGCACAAGGTCTACCTTTATAGCACTGTCAAAGCTGTATAGTAAAAGTTGGAAGCCACAGAGTAACTTGTAGCACATGTATTATACAACATGGTGCCTCTGTGGAATCTGTTGTAACAACACAAGGAATACTTTCGATGATCTTACTGCGTGCATATGGTGATCTTAATTATGCAGAGAGTAAGACTGATATAAACTAGTAAGAGCCAAGAGCCTTTGTATCACTTTTAAAATTTTCTTTTAGATACTTTAAAGAACAGTCCAGTAGTTTGTGATATATTCACAGTGCTGAACAGCCATCATTACCGCTTATAGCTATCACAATTTAGCACACACACCAACCCACTCCTTTTTTGTTTTGTTTTTGTTTGAGACAGGATCTCACTGTATAGCCCTGATTGGCCTGGTGTTCACTATGTAGACCAGGTGGATCTCAAACTCAAAAAAGACCTGCTTGTCTCTGCCTCTGGATTAATCCTTGGATTAAAGGTGTGCTCCACCATGCCTGGCTTCCCCTCTTAAAAAAGAGTTATTGGCGGGTGTGGTGGCACACGCCTGTAGTCCCAGCACTTGGGAGGCAAGAGGCAGGCAGATCTCTCAGAGTTCAAGGCCAGCCTGGTCTATATAGTGAGTTCCAGGACAGTTGGGGCCACAGGGAGACCCTGCTTCAAAAAGACCCCCCCCCAAAAAAAAGTTACTTTATCTTTATAATAGCCTATAATAAATATCGTTTATTTGTACTGGATTGTTAAGAACAGTTTGGTATGCAGGCATCTAGAACTGGTAGGTCTGGGACCAGGAAAAATGCATTCAGAGTTTCTCCAGGGATTGCCATGCTGCTTTTCAGAAAGTTGCCTCATTCTATACTCACCCAGGTTTGATATCATTACATGCAGTGCTCTGATTTACAATTTTACAATTTCCTTTCCCTATAAAATTGAAAAGTGACACTTAGAAATATCTTCCTAAAACAAGATATTTGATTTACGTGCTATCATAATCTAGTTTAAATGTTAAGAATACCCTCATTGTTAATGGCTGTGAAATGCATCTCCATATCAGCTTCCATTCAGAGTCCCTCTTCTGGGAACTGCCTGTCAATATCTTTGCCTATCTCTGAGTTCCCTCTCTTTAAAGGCAAAACTTTCTTATTCTTTCATAATAATGAATAATATGTTTTGTATAGCTTGCTGCACATGCTAATATGGTGGTTTCTTTGTTTTTATTTTAAAAGGGAGACACACTGTAGACATGCTTTCAGAGTAATAATCAATTTTTCTTTTCAGTCCAGATGTGCGTGCATTCCTTCAGATGGACAGCCCCAAGCATCAGTCAGATCCATCTGAAGATGAGGATGAAAGAAGTACTCAGAAGGTAGCAGGACACGTCATACTTGCTGACAGTAAAATTCTCTCCTCAAAGTTGAAATGCACTCTTAGAGCAGCAGTAATTCAGAAGGAAGTAATCACACCTAAAGTCGATTTCATACTCCGAAGAATACCTAACAAGAGTGCTACACTATTTACTAATCATGATTTCTTTTATCCTATTTTCATGTGTGTGGTATCTGTGCCCATGTGTGTATACAGTTGATGTTTGATATTAAGAGTCTTCCTTGATTGCTCTTCCATTCTGTTCAATGAAGCAGGTTTTCTCAGTTAAACCCAGAACTCATAGATGTGTCTAGTATTGCTAGACAACTTTCTCTAGGGATCGTCTATCTCTGCTTTTGAGATTGGAATTACAGGGGGTCACCATACCCACCTGGCATTCAAGTGGGCTCTGGGAAGCTGAACTTTACAAGTGCTTACATGGCAAGTGTTTTAATCACTGAACTACTTCCCTAACTGTTGATCACTACCTCTTACAAATTCATAGTATTAGTATTTCCATAGTAAAAAGTGTAATGCAGGTTATTTGTAATATTTAAACTAGATTTTGATATCATATAAATAGAATAAGCTTATTTTAGGAAGATATTTCTAAGATTCGCCTTTTGATATTACAGAGAAAGGAAATTACAAAATGTAAATCAGTGTTCTGTGTAATGTATGGAATTGCAAACGCTATATGAATATAATGTCTTTATAATTCCAAAATGTTCTAAGTAGTGCAAAGTATGTAAGGTTAGTGTTGTACTCATTTTTCTTTATATAATGTTTTCATTTGGTTATTCTATTTTTATAATTTTTTAAAAGCTACTGAGTTGAAACACTACTTTTCCCAGAGCTAAAATCGTTTAAAAAATATATATTTCTTTTATGTGACTACTATATATTAGGATCTCAGTTAGTGCCAAGAAATTGTGCTAGGCCTACCCTCAATTCAGTGATTGAATATCATTTCTAAAGATAGTAGGTATAATGAAAAATTATCTAATTTATATTTGACTAGTCTTTATCATTTTCTGGAATGTGCTCCACTAAGAAAATCATTACCAAATAATAAAAATTAGCTACATAATAATGTAAATCTGGGGACAAATTGTCAGTGTTGTTTAATTTAATCTATATTTAATTTTCTTCTCATATCTAATTAAGAAAATTCATTGAATGCAAAATTGGTCCAACTGTCTGAACAGACACTGAAAGGAACAGTGTACTGAAATTACAATTTAGTTTGAATTTATTATCACATTCTGTGGAACACTGTATTAGTGAGACATTAAAAAAAAAATCTCATGCCTGGTGTGGTGAGTCACACCTTGAATCCCAGCACTGGGGAGGCAGAGGCAGGCAGATCTTTGTGAGTTCAGAGCCTAGACTACATAGTGAGTTCCAGGCCGGGGCTACAGGGAGACCCTGTCTCCAAAAAAAATCTCATGTTGAAAGTATGCCACAGAAAATCTCAGTCGATAAATCTGAGTATTTATAAATCAATTTTTCTTGTACTATACTGTTGTGTCTTCTGGGGATTGAAAATTTATTGTATAAAGGTTTTTCATATAAAGGTACTAGATAGGAAATAAATTTGAGTTGTAACTTTTTTAATAAGAAACATACTTCAGAACCCTTGAAGAATGAGAATGTATATCTTTTTAAAAAGTATTGTCTCTGTAGATTATAAACGTGAAATAAATTTAAATAAGATAAGCTTTTTCTATTTGTAACTTATAATTACCTTGGGCTCTTGTAAAGGTGTATGTACCTGAGACACAAGTGCTTTAATTTCCTGAATGTATAAAGAACTTCAAAATGAATTTATGTGAAGCAGAATGGACTTTCCCTTGACTTTTATAAAAAGTGCCTACTGTAGGATGGGTTGGAACTAAGTAGGAGAACATATGCATAGCACACATGAAGCCCTGCTTTTGAACCTCTGTACTTCAAAACAAGCAAGTTCTTTCTCTGATAGAATCGCTAAGCTTTCAGGATTTTGAGTTGAAAGTCAAGTTGTTATTAAACCAGAATCTTTTTAAAGTTAGATTGCTTTATGCCATGCTAGGTGAGTGAAGATTTGCTTCCAAGTTGATACCGGGGACTTAATTTACTATAAGAGAAAAGGCCATCTAAATTTTTGGAAGTTTTACAATGCAAGAATCAGAAAAATCTGTTGGCATTTGCTTTAGAAATAAACCTACCAGGGGTAAAAGATAAATAACACTACCAGTGAGTATGGACCTCCATTCAAATCCCCAACACCCCCAGAAAAGCTGAGCATAGCAGCATGCCCCAGTAACCCAGTACTGGTGGTGGAGAGGCAGATCCCCAGGCTTGTTTTACTGGGCAGCCAGTTTGGCCAGAATGGTGAACCACAGATTCAGTGAGAGACTGTCTTTTAAAAATTCAGTGGAGAGAGATAGAGGATACTAGTCAACCTTTGGCCTCTATATGTACACGCACAGGCAAGAGTACCTGCACACACATACACACGCACGCACACGCATACACACACACACGAATAAAAATTGTAAGAAAGCTGGGTGTGGTGGCATACTCCTTTAGTCCCAGCACTCAGGACGCAGACAGGGTGATCTCTGAGTTCAAGACCAGCCTGGTCTACATAGTGAGTTCCAGGCCAGCTGGGGCTACAGGGAGACCATCTCAAAAAGACAAAAAAAAGTGAATTTTGTGTTTTTATATATATAACCACAATCAAACAAAGCAAAACAGTCTTATATAGGCATGGAGATGCTATATATGGCAACAGAATAGGGCTGCAGAGATGGTGCCACTGTTAAATCCAATCATCAAATTGAAATAGAAAATCCAGTATTTGTAATCATTATTATCATCTTGCCTTTAATAAACTTGAATATTTGAAAAACACCCATTGCTACCAGTTTTTAAATGGGAAGATGATTACTCACGTTAAGGTATCTTTTCAATGACTATCTTTCTAGGACATTTTCTACATTTACTTCCTTCCATTTGCCAAATTTGAGTGTAATTTCTGGCTTACCTTTTTCCTTAAAGCTTCTCTGGAAAGTTATAATAAATAGTTGAATTACATTTCAAAAATTGGGACTTTAGGTTTCTTTAACATAAGTTACTGTACCTATGATGGTGTTACATATATTTTATTTCAAAGCATTCATTGACTGATGCTCATTGATGCTCTAATAAGAACGCTATTGTTTTTCCCTATCTAAACAGCCACACTCTACCTCACAGAACATCAACCTGGGACCAACTGGAAATCCTCAGTAGGTTTAATTTACTTCAAACAGTCCTTTGGCTTTTAAGAAGTGTGCATGTATATGTAACTATAGCAACTTAATTGGATACCTGTGAAACGTGGTAGAAGTTGCAGTGACTGTAACACTGTCATTTACTTAACCAACTCATGCTGTAGCTTTTCCTTGCTTTCATTGTTTGAACCTTTAAAAGGCTAGGTTTTTCTGCTTTTACATTTTATCTGTGTGTGTTTGCACATGCATGTGGAGGTCAGAGGGCAGCTGCAGGAGCTGGGTCTTACTTTCCATCATATGAGTTACAGGGATCAAACTCAGGAGATTGTCGGGCTTGCTGGCAGGTACCTTTACCACTGAGCTGTTGTCATCTCACTGGCCCAAAATGGCTTTTTATCAAAATGTGTAAGTTGTTCGTTGGAATGTTATTTTGGGGATCCTTGTCTCTTATTTTTGTGTTAAGAAAAAATGACTTGTTTCCCAAAGGACCATAAGTCTTATAAGGTATTTGGGGTCAGGGATAGAGAAGAAAAAAAGTATTCATTATGTTAAAGGTATTAAACTTTGTTTTCCTAGTTATTCCATTTATGCTTACTGTTCAAGTACAGGGAAGCATTTTGAAGAACTGTCCAATAAATGTTGACTGAGACCAGGGGTATGATATAGGCTTCATTTCCAGTATCAACTCTAGTAGTACATTGGTGATAAATGTCTAGAGCATTCCATAAGTATTCCAGAGAATCAGTTTGAGGAGTCGATTAGTGATGTCTGCCATGAATTAGAAAAGGAGTGTAGTATTACCATCATTACTTGTAATTAGCCTCTCAGGATTACTGGATTAATTCTCAGGTTACCATGCTTTCCTTGTCCTTTTGTTCTACTTGGAATGTGAGTCTAGACAGGTAGGAAAACTGATCCAAGGATTGGGTCCAGGAGCATTTCAACATCAGGTCAGGAAAGAACTGCTAATAGAGGCTAAGAAACTTGTCAGTAATACTGGTTGGAGGAAAACGGAGAAATTATCCAAGAACTGGGTCCATTAACCACTTGTAGGATACTATTCCTTAGGAGCTGTGAACAAATATGGACTCACCCCAGATAAAGGGACAGATCAAAGGTTGCCACCCAGATCCAACTTAGTGAATCAATGGGTTTTATTAGGATTACTTCCAGGAGTTTGAGTGAGGGGTTAGTTACAGGAGAAGAAATGACTGAAAGACAGTGGCATCACCAAAAGCCTACCCCAGCATGGATGGCAGGTCAGAAAAGCAAGAAACCTGGAGCACCCACAACCTCCCTGTTGGAGTGCCCATTCCAGGAAGCCCAGTTGCTCTGAGCATCTTCCTGGCAGCTTAGCTGGTTTCAGTTTCTTTCAGACACCTCAGCCCCTCATAGGCAGCTCAGCTTCTCTCTGTCTTCTAGACTAAGGGAGGGAGGAGCCTAGTGAACCTGGTCAGTTTCAGGAACTTCCTGAAGCTATTGAGTTGTTTTACTTCCTGAGCTTAATGAGCTTTCCTGAAGGATGGAATGGTTTACCACTCTTTAAAACATCCTGTTTACCTTTCTTTAGAACATCTGTTGTTTACCTCCGCTCAGATACCCTGTTGTTTACCCAGCTTCTATCCAGAGATGAGAGGTTTTATCTCTCAGGAAATTGCTACACAGCATCCATCAACATCATGAGGTCAGGGAAGAACTGTTAAGGGAGACTGAGAAAGATTTGTAAGGGGCCAGCAAAGGGAGACTGAGAAAGATATGTAAGGGGCCAGCAAGGTAGCTCAACCTGTAAAGATACTTGCTGCCAAGCCCTGTGACCTGAGTTCAATCCCCAGAACCTACATGATCCAAGGACAGAACTGACCTCTTTAAGTCTGCCTCTCTCTCTCTCTCTCACACACACACACACACACACTAAATAAATAAATAAATGTAACTAAAAAAATTTTTAAACTTATAAGGTAGGTGGATAACCAGGCATATGGTATCTTGAAGTCAGGGAAGAAAAATGTATCAAAGAAAAGAAATTAATACTACTAATACTGCTGATATAATACTGCTAATACTTACTGAACAAGCAAGATACACCTGTAGTCCCAGCACTTGGGAGGCAGAGGCAGGCGGATCTCTATGAGTTCAAGGCCAGCCTGGTCTACGTAGTTCCAGGACAGCTGGGGCTACAGGGAGACCCTGTCTCAAAATAAAAAGAAAGAAAAAAAAAAAGAAAATTGATCATTTGCTTTAGTGTTTGGTGAACTTTATGAGCCATTTCAATAATGGTTAGAAGATCTTGATAGGAAAGAGTTCACAGGAGAACTGGTACAGAGGTCAGCAAGATAAACAGTTGATACCACTTACAGGAGTTTCGCTGTACAGACTAGCAAGGAGTGACTGGGGTAGTAGCTGGAAGAAGAGGTTTAGTTTTGAGCATTCTTGTTATCATTGATAGCATTGAACAAAGTGGCACCACAGAATGGATCTGTGCTTTCCACTTAGGGCTCAACAGCAGTTAGTGGGGGCTCAGCCTATTTGCTGTTAGAAAGATTGTGTGTATTTTCATTTTCAAGCTTTTGTTTAAAACATTTCATTAAAGAACAAAATAGTCCAAAGAGCAGATTTCTGAAGAAATGCACATCTATATTTACTAAACTTTTTATATATCCTGTCTTGTTTTTAAGTTTAGTTAACATACAAAATAATGGGTTTATGACTTTTTTACCCTTCTCTCCCTTCAACATTTTTAATGCATATATCATTGTACTTTGCTCATATTTGCCCCCCACTGTCCATGCGCTAACCTTTCAGTCCTCTTACTCCTTCCCACCAAATAGGCTGCCTTCTGCTTTCTTATCATTAATGTGCGTGTATGCACATACTGCTAAATCTTCATTCAGCAAAAAACGTGTTATTTTCATTGTCTGTTTCTGTTCCTCCTTACCTTTACACCCTGCTCCCCTTCAGTCTTTCTTGTATTTTAATCCCCGCCCCCGTGTGTAAATCCAGATTCTACTCATAAGAGTAAATGTGTGATACTTATTTCTGAATCTTGCTTACTTCATTAATGTAACCTTGTTCATCTTTGTCATAGTATTCAATCTATATCTGGTGTTGTAAAATGTGTATGAATATATTTTAAAAATTATATTATTCATTCATTTATTTGCATGTGGAAGTGTGTGTGAATGTGTGAGTGCACACATTCCATGACATTCATGTGGAGGTCAGGGACAACTTATGGTAGTCATTTTTCTCCTAACATGTGGGTCCTGGGGCTTTGACTCGTATTGTCAGGCTTGGCACCAGGCACCTTTTGCTTGAGCCGACTTGCTGACCTTTTCTTTCCCCTAAGCAATGGAAATTTCAAACCTAAATGAAGTGATTCCTCTGAGAGGAAACATTCTTCTGGCTACTTAGTTCAGCTTCCTGCTGCCTTGTGCGGTTGGGCATATATACCCAATTCTGCTTTTACCTGCTGTAGCAGGTTAAAAATAAATAAAAGGGAAATCTTCGCATATCCTCTGGCGTTTTGTTCCTAGGTTTCCTTTATTTTATTATCCATGAGAATAAACCAGAGAAATCTTTTCTCTTTAATGTACACTAAGGGACCTAGATATAAAACACTGAAGATTTCTACACTAGCAAGTTTCCTTGGAGTCTTTCCTAGGTACTAGCCATCAGCACTTTGTTTTTCAGAAGAATTACTGGATACCAAATAATCCCTCAGTTTATGTAATTCAGTTTCTTCACTAACAATACTGGTGACGTTATGGTTAATGAAACTGGTTTAGAAAGAGACTATTTTTGGTTTAAAACTGTATCTGTATGTATGTGTGTGGTTTAAAACTGTGTGTCTGTGTATATATGAGAGAAATGCATACCTTCATCTTTTATCCCCAGAGAATATTACTGAAGTGCTTCTTAAGCAGAGCTTAAACAGGCTATAAAACATTTAGTCAGAAATATTTAATCAGAAACTAGACATTATTGAGTTTAACAAAGATGATCCCAGTGTGGAAGCTCAGGTAATCATGCCTGTGTATTTTGTCTCCCATATTAGTTTGTTAAGGAATAAAATGCTAAAAGTTAATGTGTTAACAGTTTCTAGAAGACTGATTTTTGTCATTGTTAATTTCTTTCAGTGCGAAACCAACTGACTTTGATTTTTTAAAAGTTATTGGAAAGGGTAGCTTTGGCAAGGTAAGAGTTCTCATTCTCTCATCCATTGGGTAAGCACTTAATGTATGCTTTGCTTTGCATGTGTGAATCGTGAAGCTTTTTATATGTAAGTGGAAGACTTAAGATCTCTTCTGTGCAAAGTCCTAACAGAATATTTAAGGAGATAAGGCATGCACTAAAATTCTAAGGTAAGTGCATTGATTTAATATGTATTTATTGAGAACTTAGTATTGCCAAGTGCCTCTCTGGGCTCTTCTCTTGAGAAACTGTGATGCTTGCGACCTAGTGGAATAAGTACTATATTAAAAACTTCAGTAAAGGGGCTGGAGAGATGGCTCAGTGGTTAAGAACACTGGTTGTTCTTGCAAAAGACTCGGGTTTGAATCCCAGCACCCACATGGCAGCTAACCACTGTCTGTAACTCCAGTCCCAGGGGATCCGACAGCCTCGTCTAACCTCCGTGGGCATTGAACAACACGGATGCACTTACCTACATGCAGGCAATACACACATACACATAAAAAAATAAATAAAATTTTTAAAAATTAAAAAAAAACTTCAGTAAATATAAATAGTAAAGGGGCTATGATGGAAGTGAGTAGGGAGAAGTGCCAGGACAGTAGGCGGTAGGAAGGAAAAGCCCCACTGAGATGGTTTGATCAGGAGTGACCTTTTGAAGATGTGCAATTCAACAGACAAAAGTGATCACCTTTGTAAATCAGAGTTGGAGAAAGGAAAGAAGGTGTGAAGGCACTGCTTAATCTCAATAAAACTTGGCAGTATCCCGCTGTACCAAGAGCGCAGGATCACTGATGGTTGAGGATGCCAATACAAAGTGTCATAGGTTAATTTCTCTGAATCATCAAATGTATTTATTCTTTTTGTTTTGCAAATTTCAATCTGTAGTAAAAAATGAATATGTATTATATTTTCTTATATTCATAGCTTTGATATCTTTTGTCTTCTGAATTGCTTTGAGAACAGAAACTAACCATACCATTAACTCCATGTATATTTGCTCAAAAATACTGGCTTTGTGGGAGATTTTTAAACTTCATGCATATATATTATCTATTAGGATTTCATTTTTGTTGCATGTAATGCGAAGGGTAGGGTGATTATTAATTTTTTTCCATATTGCTATTAGGCCGATGTCACAGAATTTACTGAAAGACCATTTTCCCTGTACTGATATGAAGGACCACCTCCATCCTTGGTGTTTTTATGCACAATTCTGGTTTTAGATTTTACAGTGTGTAGCTTTGTTTCTAGGTTTTATAGTCTGTCCTTTGGTCTACTTGTTTATCCTGGAACCACGCTACATGGTCTTCACAATTGTAGCCTCTCAGCCTGTACAAGTTCTCCCTTCATTCATCTCAAGAGGGTATTAAGTCCTTTCCATAGCTGCGTAAATTTTAGAATTATGTCATTTTCTTCAAAATTTGATTAGAATTTAATTGGGATTACATTGAATCTAGAGTCTAGAAGAGAATTGATGTCTTTATGATACTGAATGTCCTAGTCTATAAACATTGGGTAATGCTTTTTCAGTAAATTAACATTTTAAAATTTTCTCCATATTTTATAATGTCCTGTATGTAATTTTATACCTCTCTTTACTGAGATTGATTCCTGTGTTTCTTTTTGAACTGTTGGAAACTGGTGGTAATTATTGAGGCTGAATGTATTCATGACATACATACATAAAATGTACTGAAAGACATGTGTGCCAGGAAAGGCATATGCAGGCATGTTCAAAGCATCACTGTTCGTAAACAGTTTATCATGAGAGTGGAGACGCTGGGATAGAATATGCTGCATGGCAGTGCAGAATATTGAATCTACTCTCCATGCCACAGCATAAGCAAATATTACATAACTTAAGAGTGAACGAAATGAGAAAGGAATGACTTTTGTATGATTTTAATTACATAATTCTTTTAAATTCTGAACTTGCTAGTTATTGCATGTTGAGATAGTGGTGTACTTTACTTTGAGGAGGAGTTAACATGAGTCATCAATGTGATGGGACAAAAGTCTTCAGATTACGTGGCGTGTTTTATTTGCCCTAGATAGTGGTTGCCTAGGTATGCTCATTTTTTGATAACTTATCAAGATTTGTGAATTTTTATGTGTAAGCTATGTTTAATAAAAAATAATGCATTTTTCAAAGTGATTATAAACCTACAAAATTGAGTAAAACAGAAGCTGAATTCACAAAATAAAGCAAAGCAAATGCAAATGCAGAAATCTGCTTGAAAAATAGTAATATATGTGACCAACTGAACCTGTGTGGTCTAGCATTCATCGTAAACGTTTTATTGTATGGTCTTGGCTCCATTTTCATTTCCTGATTTGCTTTTTAATTTTCCATCTGTTCAAATCTGCCAGTCTGCTGAAGGAAGAAATTAAGGCAAATTAGTGCCTTCTGAATACTGAAGTCTGTGATGTGAAGATGAGCTAGTCAGTGTATTGGAGAAGGAAAGAAAAGGAAAAAAATTGCAGGGTGTGATGGACACACCTTTAATCCCAGCACTCAGGAGGCAGAGTCAGGCCAGTGAGTTTAAGGCCAGCCAACTCTACACAGTGAGTTCTAGGCCATCCAGGGCTATTGTTAGACCCTATCTCAAAACAAACAAACAAAGTGCATCTGTATATGATGCTTCTTCCTCTGAAGTCTTCTGAATTTAAAACCTATAAAAGGCGAAATTTAAAATGACAGTACGTTTTGTTTGGTGAAAAATAATTTCTTCTATTATAGAGCCATGAATATTCTAGCTTCAGTTTTTCTTCTTCTTTCCATTATTATTCGTGTGTGTGTTTGTGTGTGTGCTTGCATGTATAAGTTTAATTCAGAGGACAACTTGGGGAAGTTAGTTCTCTCCTACCATGTGGATCCCAGGAATGCAGTTCGGATCGTTGCTGGAGATAAGCACCTTTACCTGCTCAGCCATTTTGCCAGCTTTACCTCAGTATTCTCTAGGGACGCTCTTCAGGGCTCAAGGCTGATACAGATTAATTCTCAAGCTGTGTATATTTTAGTGCTTAATTTAATAAAAAGCCTCATTATCAAGTTATTAAATAAAAAGGAGTGATCCCTAGCTTCTCAGATAATACAGTTTTTTTTATTAAATATCTAAGGACAAGTGGAATTACAGAAGTAAATTTGATAGTGTTCAGTTTTCAAAACAAAAACATTAGCTAGGTCCTTTGTTGACTTGGATTTTAGAAAATTTTGAAGGCATTGGTTTCTTAACAAGGTTATACCTATAAAAGTAGCAAAAATCTTTAATTATTTGTATAATCTTTAAAACAGGTTCTTCTTGCAAAGAGGAAGCTGGATGGAAAATTTTATGCTGTCAAAGTATTACAGAAAAAAATAGTTCTCAACAGAAAAGAGGTAAAAATTAAATAGCTGTTGTTTCTTTCTCAGTGGTTGTTTTGGGATGTATAGTACAAGTTGATACTTTGCCTTTTTTCCTAGCAAAAACATATTATGGCTGAACGCAACGTGCTCTTGAAAAACGTGAAGCATCCATTCTTGGTTGGGTTGCATTATTCTTTTCAAACAACTGAAAAGCTTTATTTTGTTCTGGATTTTGTTAATGGAGGGGAGGTAAGTTTTATAATCAGCTTTTTAATACAGATAATGGTTAGGAAAAAAAATAGCATGAAATTAAAAAGGTTTCTTCAAAATTTTGAAGTGGCTGCATTCTCAACAGCTGTGTGTGGAGTAGAACCAGTATTCAGCAGACAGTGCAGGGTGTAGAAGAGGGAGACACCCTGGGGTGAAGCCATAGGCTTCGTAGAGAGCTGTCAGAGCTCATTGCAAGAATGACACTGTGATATTACAATAAAGCATGATTTATAACTTAGATAACTGTTTCAGCACTTGCCTATAAATGTTAGCCCAGCCTGTCATTTCCTAAAATGTTCAGACTTCTGAGAGTGAGATGATCCTCTGATGCAAGCCCTGTCATGCAGTCAGCTGGGAAATGCTCCATGTTGCCTCACCTTGGTGATTTAGCATCTTAGTGATCTTTTTTTAAATCAGAGTCCCCTCTTTTGTTTGTGCCAGGTGTACTAATATTAGTCCCCCAAACTCTTATTCAGGAGACTATGGAAACATAGTTTGGAAAATGTTAATGGTTATAGTAACAATTACAGTAGTAGCTAATATGGGTCAAGCATTACTCATGTGCCCAACACTCTGACTCTGTGTATATTATTTGATCTTCACAAACACCTCTTTATCCAAGATGAAGAAACCAAGATACAGAGAAGCCAACTAGCTGGTGGGAGGCACGTAGCTAGTGGCACAGATTGAATGCAAGCAGTCTGATTCCAGGTTTCAGACGCTGGCCAGTCCCGTCTCTCTACTTTTCAGCCCTCGTACTTTTCTAATTATTTGATCTTTGACCCATGAGTATCCCTAAAATAATTCTGATTATCTTTACAAAAGAATCACCCATGCTTCAGTCTCAGCAGAGAAAGGGAAAGACTTTCAATGTTATTGTACTTAACTATAGAATAAAGATAACATGAAAGAGAAGGAACCCTAAAATGGGTTGCAGGAGATAAAGAAATTGAAACAGAAGTTAACTTTCTCAGTGTCTCCTTGTTCCACTAAAGCTTTGGCTTCAGATTTAATGGAGATGTCTCAGTCCCAAGAACTCTTCCTTAACACTTTGTCTTTGAGATGTTCACGGGAGGCATGAGTGCGGATAAACTCCTACTGCAAGTTTCCTTCTTTGTCTGTGGTTTCTTCATGATGTTTAGGACCTTGCTTATAAGCCCTTTTTGCCCAGTAGCTGTTCAGACCTAAGCAGCAAAAGTGGAAAGAGTCAGGCTTGTCATCTAAAAGGTGACCTTTGCTAGGATGAGGGGAAAAAGAATGGAGTGCAATAGAATGCTGAAGAGTGGAGGAGTTAAGTGTGGCAGTGGGGAAATGAGACAGGAAGATGGGAACTAGGATCAGGAAGAAGGGTAGAGGCAGAGCGTTCTCTTTCAATGTTAAATTTTTATCTTTGCAGGGAGGGTTGGGGTTTTTTGTTTGTTTTTATGAGTCAAGGCCTTGCTATGTAGTTTTTTGCTGATCTGGTACTCCCTATGTAGCCCTGGCCAGCCTTGAACTTGTGGCATCTTTCTGCCTTAGTCTCCCAAGTGCTGGGATTACACACCTGTGCCACCACGCCCAGCTTTGTTTTGTTTTTCTGAGTTAAGGTCTCACTGTTTAGCCCAGACTGGCCTCAACTCCAAATGCTGGGCTTATAGATTTATGCATCATCGTGGCCAGCTTTCCTGTTCTTACCATCATTTTCTCTCTGATAATCATACTTAAAACCTTGGTGTAGGATACTGTTCTTTTGTGTACTACTTAATCTTTTTCTTAGTGACAAGTGAAGTTTTAGCAAGTAAGTTATGTGATACTGAGCAGGTACGCCTTTCTGAGCCTAGCATCCTGTCCTCAGTGATTTCCTACCTCAAAACTGTTGGGAGGATTAAATAAGGTAAGTATTTGAAGACTCAGTATGCTTCTTATTTACTAAGCAGTCCACAGAGGCCCAGTAAGGTAAATTACACGCTAACTCAAAATTGTGGGTTTTCCTTAATAATCTTTTCCAGAGTGGTTATCTGGATTGCTCTGGATATTGTGGCATTGAAGATTGAGAGCAGTATGTGGGAGATGAGAAGTTAGCAGCAGGGGCCACCAGTGTTGGATAAGAGATGGGTGCATGGTTGAAGACAGTGATAGGATTTTGGCTGAGTAGCGTGGACAAGAGTAGGCTACAGCTCTGTGCTTCAGTGTACTTTCAGCTCATGTTCAAAATACAAAGCACAGAATTTTTTGTTCAATGCTATTAGTGAATGATTTTAATACCTTTCTCCCCAATTTCCAGTTATTTTTTCACTTACAAAGAGAACGGTCTTTTCCTGAACACAGAGCAAGGTTTTATGCTGCTGAAATTGCCAGTGCCTTGGGTTATTTGCACTCCATCAAAATAGTATACAGGTAAATCGTTTAAAAATTACATAGAAAATAGCTTTTAAAAAATTTAAGGGAATAATCATTTCTTTCCTTTCAATTTAATAGAGACTTGAAACCAGAAAATATTCTTTTGGATTCAATGGTAAGTGTTATCTTTTAAAAAATATTACAGTTCTCTTTTTTTGTTGTTAAGCATGATGGGAAAAAAGACTTTCAAGGTTCCACACTGTACCATACTTTAAAGGGCACAGACACAGTGTTGGAGAACCCTGCTAGTGCTTATAAGATATAAGAAGAGATGGTCACCAGAGGATAGCCCCCAAGATCAAGGAATAGCACAAAGGGGTTCCTTGGTGGTGAAATAGTTCTGTGTCTTCATTGTGGTGAAAGTTACATGAATCTCTACATGTGTATTCCGTAGAACTACACACACACACACACACACACACACACACACACACACACACAC
>NW_008356952.1:435268-439135 GCF_000622305.1 Nannospalax galili
GCTTGCCTATTCAAAAGAGTGACACCAGATAAGGTCAACATTGCAGGTGGCAGTTTTGTTCCATTCCAGTTCCCTATTTTGCAGTACACCACAGTGATAGAAGAGTCTGCTTTGGGGGGAGCTGGGGGAGGAATTAAAACATTAATTCATGTCTATGCATTGTTTTATTTTCTCCCCCTGTATTTGTCAGGGACATGTTGTCTTAACAGATTTTGGGCTTTGTAAAGAAGGAATTGCTATTTCTGATACCACCACAACCTTTTGTGGGACACCAGAGGTAAGAACTGTGTCCAGTCATTTATGTTGTAACTTACAAAATGTACATATATAAAATCACACATTACGTATATAAAAGAAATGTAAAATAAAAACTTAATTTCAGCTTCCTGCTAACTGAAAATCTCTGATAATCATAACTCAGATTAGTTAATAGTTGGTATTTTTCCCAGTGATTGTGAAATGCCCCAAGACCTTTCTGAATAATAAAAATAACTTAGGCTTATTTGTTTTTAATATTAAAAGTTTACCTTAAACTTATTTAAACATTTTAGTTATATTTCTAATCTTTAAAAAAAAAATCAGTAAAAATGTCCGAAACTTGATAATGAGGATATAGTTACACTGAACTATGAATATGCTAACAGCGTTGAATTGCTGTTACTTAATACTTTAAGAGTATATTGTACAGTATGCAAATCTCTGATTAAAGTTGTGTTTTTAAATTAGCTACAGCAGGTATGGGAAAATATTAACATTGCCTAGAACTGTGTGGTGGTGTTACTGGTTTCTGTTATTTTTCTATATGGTTGGAATACTTTGTAATAAAGTTGTGTATTTAACAAAAGGAAATAAAGCAATACATGTGAAAGGGAATCACAAACGAGTGTTAACAGGACACATCCCATTCTCTAGCCATGCTAACTAGGAGAAAATGTGTTTCATTTTTAACATTAATAATTCTTACAATTTTATTTATTTTATTTTTATTTTATGTGAATGCCCACATTGGTCTGAAGAGACTGTTGAATCCCCTAGGACTGGAGTTATGGACAGTTGTTAGCTGCCATGTGGGTGCTGGGATTTGAACCTGGATCTTCTGTAAGAACAACCAGTGTTCTTACCCGTGAGCCCCCATTCTTACAATTTATTTAGAATACTTGTGTTCATGTGTATAGAAATGTCATACGAAAGCTTTGGGAGGCAAAAGTTTGATTTAAGTGTCCTGTTCAGGCATAAGCTCTCTTCACTCTCTTGTTCTTTGTACGTTGGCCAGTTGTGGGTGTGCTGCATGAGGAAGCTTCTCTGTTGAGAGTTGAGGAAAAATGGATAGTGGATATATTTATATATAATATGAAAAAATACATGGACTTGAAGGTAAGACCCTATTGCTGAAGACAGACACAGGATTGGAGCAATGGAGCTGGAACTGACCTGAAAGCCTCCTCCCTGAAGACTAGCTCTCATAGTTCTAGTGGATACTATGCATGCTGCTAACAGAGAAAATCAGTGGTCCAACCCCAGCTTTAAAGCCTAATAATCACAATAATAGCTAGCATAATGAACTATATCAGTGCCGTAGTGGCACATTTATCTTGGAGGTAATCAACAACTATGTAATTGGTCTTACAGCCCTCTCAATGGGAGGGAACTCATAGGTGGGACTGTAAACATAGCCAAATACACATGGCTGGAAAGGTCATAGATCCTAAAGAAAACTCTACCTCTGTCATATACCTAAACAATGAAATTTCTTACTGTATACTAAATGTGGATCCTTTTATTTACAGACAAGTATACCATTCACCACTCATTAAAGAAGCTTCTTTTTATTGGGGCTGGAGAGCTGGCTCAGCAGTTAAGAGCACTGACTCCTCTTGCAGAGGACCCAAGTTCAATTTCTAGCACCCACATGGCAGCTAACAATCATTCTTAACTCCAGTTCCAGGGGAATCCTACGCCCTCTTCTGACCTCCTCGGGTATTGCATGACATGGGTACACTTACATACATACATGCAATACACTCATACACATAAAAATAATTTTTTTAAAAAAAAGCTTCTTTTTGCAACAGATGAAGACTTACTTACGAGTTCCACAACTGGTCACACACTGAGAGATGCCCCGCCCTAAGTGACACATCTACAATGGAATCTCTACACCTAAGGTTCATGGAACATAGTGGACATGGGATAGAAAGATTTCTAACGCATCTCTCAACTCTGACCAGCGAAGCTTCCTCATGCAACAGAGTACATTGCACACAGAAGGTCACAACTGGCCAAAATGTTGAGAGTGAGAGACTGCAGAGTTGTCCCTGCATAGGACTCCTATGTTAAATCTCACCCACCCATTGCTCAGGGACCATTGCAAAATAGAAGGCAGGAAGATTGTAAGAGCTCAATCAAACAAAAATTCAGCATAGAACTAGGAAAATGGGCAGCTGGCCAAACTTAGCTGAGGAACTATTAGCAGCTGATTACTGCTGGGTGATTGAAAGTGTTGATCTTTGAGTGACTCTGATAGGCTGACTAGACTCAAGTGGATAAACTCACACCAAGAGACACGGGTATACAAACTTGACTCTATAGGCCTTAATATATGACAAAATGAATGAAATCTGGTGGGGAGGGCTGCGAATGGGTAAGGGGAGGTCTAAATATTATTAAGAATAAGTGTATGAAACCCAAATATTCAGTAAAAATATACATTGACTCTCCGACCCGCAGGCCTCTCTCCTGGGTAAGTCGATCACGATGTCTGTAACTTGACTCCCTCAGCCTCATTCACCCCCCCATCTCCCCTACCCATCTCGCCTCCTAGCCTGGGTCCTGTCCTATTCCTTGTCTTGGAGCCCCAGACACCTGGGGAACCACCACTGCTTCCTGATCCTTTGCATCCAGAACAACCCAGTTCCTTCTCAGGTCCCCTGGAGCACTCTAGGCCTGGCCATGCTGTCACCTCCCTCTACTTCCCTGGGCCTGCATGACCCCCCAGCCTCTTTCCTGGACGCCAGGGCTGACCTTTCCTCTTCTGATCCTTTGCATCCAGACTAACCCAGCTCCTCAGTGCACTCCCCAGGAATCCTTGGGGCCACTTCCCGCCCCCATCTTCCTTTGCATTGCTGGATGGCACAGCCACCAGCTGCCCTAGACGAGCATGTTTCCTGGGCCTGGCTCCCAGGCCAGTCAAGCCCCCAAATTCCTGAGGCCAGAATCTTTGCTGGAGGGATCCAGACCTTAGGAGAAAGCCTGAGAGCATCTGATCCTCATCTGACTTGGGCCTCTGTGGGAACTCCTGAAGACAAAAGCAATCTGGCCACTCCAATATAAAATCAAAAGAGAGAACAGGAAGCTTAGAGGAATCAGCTTTTCATGCCCAAAAAGTAAACCACAAAGACACATAAAGTTCAAAAAAAGAAGCAGACCTAAACTTGGAGGCTTGAGTCTCACACAAGAAACAGAAACTATAAAAGAAATTCATATGTCAAAATCACAGAGAAAAAATAATAACATGAAAAACCAAAATAACATAACCCCACCAAATACCAGTAATCCTCTAGAGGAGCACAGTGAGAACCCCGTAGAGACAATGCAGGACATGGAACTCAAAAGAACAATGATGAATATGATACAAGAATTCAGTGAATTTAAAGAACACACAAACAAGGTAATCATAGAGATGAAGGAAGATAGGGATAAACTTCTGAATGAATTCAGAAAAGAGCTAGAAATATTGAAGAATACTCAGGCTGAAATAAAGAACAAAGTGAAACACTCCATAAGCCAATTAGAAACGACAGGAGAAAGCCTCACAAATAGGATGAACGAAATGGAAAACAGAGTATCAAGACTGGAAGATAAAGTGGA
>NW_008356952.1:439563-443259 GCF_000622305.1 Nannospalax galili
GAGAGTTCTGGAAGCAATACAAAGAGCTGAAGAAAGGAATGACTATACCCAAGGGGTTGCAGAAAGAAATTCAATGAAGGTATAACTGGAAAAGTACAGCTATATCAGGAATGTAAACAAAAATGACAGGATTCAATACTCATATTTCATTAATAACTTTAAATACTAATGGACTGAACTCCCCAGTCAAAAGACACTGACTAGGTGAATGGCTTAAGAAACACCCATCTTTTTGTTGTCTGCAAGAAACTCATCTCACTTTCAAGGACAGACATTATCTTAAAGTAAAAGGATGGAAAAAAATATACCAACTAAATGATATTAAGAAAAAAGCAGGCATAGCAATTCTAATATCTGACAAAGTAGACTTTAAACTAAAACTAATCAGAAAAGATAAAGAGGGCCACTCATTCTGATCAAAGGAACAGTAAACAAAGAAGATATTACAATCATGAACATATATTCATGAAACTCTGGTGCACCCAACTTCATAAAAACAATACTACAGGACTTTAAGACCCAGATTAATTCCAACTCATTAATACTAGGGGACTTCAATACCCCACTGTCTCTATCAAAGATGTCAACAGGGCAGAGAGTTAACAGACATCTCAATTAAGCAATACCATATATCAAATGGACTTAACAGACATCTACCAAGTATTCCACCCAAGCGCCAAAGGACATACTTTCTACTCAGCACCCTATGAACCTTCTCCAAAATCAATACACTGGGGCAAAAAACAAACCTCAACAAATACAAAAAGATTGAAATAATTCCATGCAATCTATCAGACCACAATGCAATAAAGCTTACCATCAACACCGGAAGAAGCTCTAATCACCACATGAACATATGGAGATTAAACAACACACTCCTAAATGATGAATAGGTCAGAAGAGAAACAGAAAGAAATAAAAGTATTCCTGGAACTAAAGGAAAAGGACAGTACAACGCACAAAAAAAACCTCTGGAACACGCTGAAGGCTGTCCTTAGAGGGACGTTTATAGCTCTAAGTGCCTACATCAGAAAACTGGAAAGAACACAAAGAAATGACTTAACGTTCCAACTCAAGACACTTGAAAAGCAACAACAAATGAAACCCAAACCCAGCAGACAAGAAGAAATAACAAAAATCAGGGCAGAAATTAATGAAATTGAAAAAAAAGAATACAAATAATCAATGAACCCAAGACGTGGTTCTTTGAAAAGATAAACAAGATAGACTGCTAGCCCAGTTAACCAAAAGAAAGAAAGAGCACCTGCAGCTCAGCAAAATCAGAGATGAAAGGGGGAAATATCACAACATACACCAGAAAGATACAGACCATTATAAGGGAATACTTTAAAAACCTATATGCTACTAAATTTGAAAACCTAAAAGAAATGGATGGATATCTAAAGGCTTGGGAACCACCAAAACTAAACCAAGAAGAGATTAACAGCTTAAACAGACCCATGACACAAAAAGAAATTGAAACAGTGATACAAAACCTCTCAACTAAAAGAAGCTGGGGACCAGATAGATTTGCAGCAGAATTCTATCAGACATTTAAAGAAGATCTGCATCCAATACTACTTAATTTACTCAAAAAAAGATAGAAATAGAGGGAGAACTTCGAAATTCCTTCTGTGAAGCCAGCATCACTCTACTACCAAAGCCAGCTAAAGATACAACCAAAAAAGAATAGACCCATAGAGATCTATGTCCTTAATGAACATAGATGTAAAAATTCTCAACAAGATACTTGCAAACTGCATACAGACACACATCAAAAAGATCATAATCCCCTATGATCAAGTCGGCTTTATCCCAGAGATACATGGGTGGTTCCATATATGTAAATTAATAAATGTCACAAATCATATAAATGGGCTCAAAGACAGCCACATGGTCATCTCAATAGATGCAGAGGCCTTTGACAAAATTCAACATGCATTTATGTTCAAAGTCCTAGAGAGAATTGGACTGGAGGGAACATACCTCAACATAATTAAAGCCATATATAACAAACCCACAGCCAACATCATTCTAAATGGAGAAAACCTGGAAGCATTCCCATTGAAATCAGGAACCAGACAAGGCTGTGCACTATCTCCACTTCTTTTTAACATAGTGCTTGAAACTCTTAGAAGAGCAATAAGATGAGCAGGAAATTAAAGGAGTAATAATTGGAAAAGGAGAGATCAAATTATCCCTTTTTGCAAATGATATGATAATATATCTAAGGGACGCCAAAAATTCCACGCGCAAACTCCTAGAAATTATTAACACATTCAGTAAAGTGGCAGGTTACAAAATTAACCTACAAAAGTCTATAGCCTTTCTATATACCAATGACAAGCAGTCAGAGAAAGAGCACAGGGAAACCCTCCCATTCACAATAGCCACAAAAAAATAAAATACCTTGGAATAAACCTGACCAAAGACATTAAAGAACTCTACAAGGAAAATTTTAACTCTTTAAAGAAAGAAATTGAGGAAGACATCAGAAGATGGAAGTACCTCCCATGCTCATGGATTGGAAGAATTAATATTGTGAAAATGACCATCCTACCAAAAGTCATCTATAGATTCAATGCAATGCCAATCAAAATTCCCATGACATTTTTCACAGAATTGGAAAAAAACATCCCAAGATTCATATGGAAGCACAAAAGACCTCAGGTAGCCAAAGCAACCCTGAGCACTAAGAGCAATGCCGGGGGGGATTATTATACCAGATGTTAAGCTGTATAACAGAGGTATAGTCATAAAAACAGCATGGTAGTGGCAGAAAAATAGACCCATCGATCAATGGAACAAAATTGAAGACCCAAATATGAGTAAATGCAATTTCAGCCACTTGATATTTGACAAAGGGACCAAGAATATTCTTTGGAGAAAAGACAGCATGTTCAGCAAATGGTACTGACAAAACTGGATCTCCACTTGTAGAAGAATGAAACTAAACCCCAATCTTTCACCCTGCACCAAAGTCAATTCCAAATGGATCAAAGACCTCAATGTAAAGCCTGAAACTCTGAAACTGTTAGAAGAAAACATTGGGAAAAACCTACAAGTTATAGGTGTAGGAAAGGACTTTCTAAACGGGACATCAATTGCTCAGTAAACAAGGCCAAGAATTAACAAATGGGACCTCATTTAACAAAAAGCTTCTGTACATCAAAGGAGGCAACCAGGAAAGCAAACAGAAAACCCACAGAATGGGAGAAAATCTTCACCAGTGACACATCTGACAGGTTTAATATCTACAATATATAATGAACTAAAAAAGAATCAAGACAAGAAGTAACCCAATTAAAAGATGGGTTAAGGAGCTCAACAGAGTTCTCAAAAGAAGTAAAGATGGCTGTGAAGCATCTTAAAAGATGTTCAACATCACTAATAATTAGGGAAATGCAAATTAAAACCACTTTAAGATTTCGTCTTATCCCCATCAGACTGGCTAAGATCAAGAGAACAAATGATAACAAGTTTTGGAATGGATGTGGGGAAAGGGGAACCACTCATTCACTGCTGATGGGGCTGCAAACTTGTTCAAACCCTATGGAAAGCTGTGTGGAGAACTCTTAAAAAACTGCAGATGAACCTACCATTTGACCCAGTTATACCACTCCTTAGCATATACCCAAAGAGCTCATCCTATTGCAGTGACACTTGTACATCCATGTTTGTTGCTGCTCTTTTCGC
>NW_008356952.1:443280-504855 GCF_000622305.1 Nannospalax galili
GTAAGTGTCCCTCAATTGTTGAGTGGATAATGAAAATGTGGTTCATTTATACAATGGAGTTTTACTTAGCAGTAAAGAAAGATGAAACCATGAAATTTGCAGGTAAATGGGTGGAACTAGAAACTGTTATACTAAGTGAAGTAACACAGACTCAGAAAAAAAAATTGACACATGTTCTCCCTCATATGTGGATCCTAGAACCAATCCCTGATGAGTATGTATCCAGATATAACTACAGGAACCAAGATAATGGAAAGGAACCCAGGAGGTAAAGGAAAAGAAAGAACCCATAAGGAAAGAACAGTCAGGCCTTAATAGGGAGATATGGCTAAAAATTGGGTTAGTTAAAGGGAACAGGGAGGGAAGGGTATACAAGGAACCTAGGGGATAAAGGGAAAGAAGAAGCTCAAGAGAGGTAGGACTGTAGGAGAATGTATTATTAAGGGAGAAAGGGGGGAGGTAATGGTGGCACCTGAAGTGGGAAAACCATGATGGAGGGGTGAGACAATGCAAAAGATAGTGCCTACTTTTAAAATCCAGAGGGAACCATATTACTCCAACAACCTACTGAGAAATTATATAGAGCAGATTAAGAAATACATGTCTGGGTAAGGTTTATCTGAGAACAATTGGTCTTTACCCAAGATTTATCTACATGACACACAGTAATTAAGAGTACCAGACTGGTGGACCTAAGCTTCTTGAATGTTTAACAGACATAGTTTGAGGCCTATAATAATTTGGTCAGAGGGATATAAAGGACAGTTTTTGCTCTTTGTCCCCTTAGGTTGACTAGTTCCTGGAAACTATGAGCATCTCTCAAAATGTCCTGTAATTGTGGTGGGTCACTTGTCCTCTTGATCATGGAGGTCAAGGAGACCCCACCAGATGGACTTGAGCCAGTGTCCAGTCTACAAAGAGGAGGGTCAACACAGAGGAACCATTTCCTCCATGCTTCCAAGTGAAGCCAACCATGGTTGAGCAGGACCTTTGACTTATCTTCACATAGGTGGAACTGGTAAAAGAAAGGAGCCAGGGGCTCCTCCCAAGCCCATGTGATCCCTGAGGAACAGATCCTCAAATGATCTTAAGACTAAAAATAAGTTTTTTTTATCTGGGCCAACTATATGGCCTTAAACACCCAAAAGGAAAGTATAAGCAAAGATTAAAGGGGCCAATATAATTTTTTTAAGAGTCCATATGCATAGCTAAAGGCTACATAACAAGCAGCAATGCCAGATAGGACATACCTTCTTTTGAGCTGTTGGTCAGGGTGGCCAAAGGGACTCCCAGATAGTAACCCAGCATAGAACTGGGAAAATGAACAACAGACCCCAATCTTATCTAAAGGAATATTGACAACTGATTGCTCCTAGATGAGGAACAGCTGACCTTCCTAAAACAAAGACCTCTAGGTAGGCTGACTAGATTCACCAGATGGACAAGTGGGGAATGGCTGGGGGTGCCAACAACACAGCAGACAGTAGCAAGGATAGCAGAGTATAAGGGCTCTAATGGGGGGGAGGGAGGCTATGGGAGGGTGCCATCTGTGAAGCGGGTGTGTAGTCGAATAAGATGGTTTGGGATGTTCTGGGTGATACACACCACACACACACACACACACACACACACACACACACACAAAGTCATCAAAACTTTTAAAATGTATTATGTTTGAGGAGGAAGCATGGAAATTTGCATCGTGTTAATTAGCAGAGGTGATAAACATTACCATCGAAACCTACCCAATGACTTTATAGACATACACAGGTACCAAGGATCCAAGTGCAACTGATTATGACTTGTGATAATCAGATGCATACAGATTAGAGTTGCATGTGGCAACATCTCAGTGTTAGTAGCAAAAACAATGAGTCTTTCTGCATGGAACAATATATTCTAAAATGAAATGGAGATCTGTTTTAAAAGGTGAAAACTCAATTTTATTTTTTACAGGGCTTATACTGAGTTCAATATTGTATAAGTATTAATTGAACCTTGAACCTAGAAGCTTAGAGCCACTTGTGAAAGAGATGTACTCTTGCTCTGGTGTGTGTTAATATGGTAAAGCTGTAATGAAATGCTTCTAATCATGTAGTTATTAAAAAATTTTAAAATATATATACATTGAAAAAAATCACATGAAATCCATTGTGTGTGAATTTGTTTTTTTACAAACTAAAATAAAGCCATCTAAGAAATTGTGTAAGTTTTCTAAATTTGCTTGAGAATTGGCTCTTGTAATTCTCAAATAATTCTTACTGTAAACAAACCAAAAAGGGTAATTGCCAAGTTAAAAATTCTTTTTTAAGCTGGGCATGTGCTGAGCTCAAGAGTTAAGGCCAGGCTCAGCGATATAGACTCTGTTTCAAATAAAACAAAGATGAAGACATCTTTCTTTAAACAGAAAATATGATTCTTTATTTTCATTTTTATTTTTTGGTCAGAGTCTCATTTGACCTCCAACCTCTGATACTCCTATTTTACCCCAAGCACTATGGTTACAGTCATGTACGACCAGTACTGACTAGCTTCTAAAATAATTAATGTGATAGAAGACTTTCTTCCAAAACATGCACATCACATTCTCTGCATCCTAGATCCTGCATTCATTGCTCTTTTCTGTGTATCTTAACTGCCTTGATTTTGGGGCAAAGAGTTGAGTATATGCATTTTTGAAGTGTTCAGTTGATACTGCCTAAAGCCACTGTTACAGAATGGAGCTATTAGTGTGGCTAAGAGTATCTAAAATTTGTTACATTTCTGTTTTTCCTAAATTCTGTCTTAAATTTCATTGCTTGTTGGACTGTTTTATTCCTTTTTCTAGTACCTTGCACCCGAAGTGATCAGAAAACAGCCCTATGACAACACTGTTGACTGGTGGTGCCTAGGTGCCGTTCTGTATGAAATGCTGTATGGACTGGTATGTATTCTTTTCTTTTTTTCCACTGTACTAGTGATAGCTTAATAATTAGTAACCTCAAAGATACTTTGATAACACCAATAAAGCAATAACAGCCTTGTTAAGTAAGTCCAAAACCATGTTAGGAATATATACTTGAAGGAAAAACTGTTAGATTTTAACAATAATAAAGCACTTCTTTATTAATGTTCTAGTTTGATTATTTTTGTTGTTGTTTCCCAAAAACAACTTCAGGGAGGAAAGAGTTTATTTGGTTTACTCTTCTGTATCACAGTCTATCAGCATCACTCAACAATCAAGAAAATGCCTGGCAGATATGCCTGCATGGTAGTCTGATCGAGGCAATGCCTCAGTTGAGGCTCCCTCTTCACAGGTATCTTAGTTGTGTCAAGTTGACGAAAACGAAGGAGCACAGTTGCTTTAAGCAGCTCATTCACCTGTCATATTTAGAAATAGATGCCTGTTTACAACATTAAACTTATTTTCATTTTGTTTGTACCAAATATCAACCTGCTCAATTTTAAAAAGATGGAAATAAGAAATAAAAGTTTAGCAATCATCAATATATTCTCCAGTTGTCCCTGTATTTCAAAAGATAATGCCCTTTGAGTTTTCTTGAGTTTTGCCTTTCATTCTTACTTTATTTTATTTTATTTTATTTTATTTTATTTTATTTTTTGGTGTTTTTAAAGCAGGGTCTCCCTGTAGCCCCAGCTGGCCTGGAACTCACTATGTAGACCGTGTTGTTCTATTTTTTATAGAGTTTAATTAATATATGAATTCCCAGCTTTTATGCCACTCTATTGCCCTTCCTGAAAATATCGTGGCTTGAAGATTTCATTGGAAAAAAAGAAATGATGTTTAGTATGTAAATTAATTTTCAATATTCAGTAAGTAAAGACACCTAAGGCCAGTCAGAATTACCAATTAAAATGAAAGTTTTGCTACTTCATGTATGTATTCCTAACATGGTTGTGGACTCATTGAATTATCCGAAGCAAACTATTTAGGCTTTTTGCTTTACATATCTTCATAACAAATTTCGTTTTTCTTTTACATGTATGTTTGTGTACATTTGTGTTTTAAGTGTGGGTGGTGTCAAAAGTCAGCATTAGATGTCTTCTTTAATCACTCTCCATACTATTTTTTGAACCTGAAGCTCACTGATTTGGCTATACTGGCTGACTAGCAAGCCCCAGGGATCCTCATGATGGCCCTCCAGCTCTGGGATGACAGATGTGCCTGGCTGGTCAGGACTGAGCATCTGAACTCCGGTTCTCATGCTTGCACAGCACTTTACTGACTAAGCTATCTGTCTTCAGCTGCCCCTAAATTGTGTATTTCTTTGGCATTTTGGGAATATTTGGGACAGTTTTCTAGACTTATTTTTGGTTCTCTGAGTGTACAGCAGCCTCATACAGTAATCCCCAAGGCTATTTCCAGTGCTGATACTGAAGGGGGTACCATCATCTGAGACTTGGGTGTGTGTGTCTGTCTGTCCTGTAAACTGTGGACTTTCTCTAAATTTAGCAGTATTCTAGTTAGCTTTTTGTTGCTGTGATGAAACATTGACCAAAATCAGCTTGGGGAGGAAAGAGTATATTTCAGCTTGCAGTACAGTTCTTCATTGAAGGAAGCCAGGGCAGAAGTTAGAGTAGGAACCGGGAGGCAGGAACTGAAGCAGACCACAGAGGAATGCTGCTTCCTGGCTTGCTTCTCTGCCCCGTGCTCAGCCTTGTATGTTACATAACCAGGACCACCTGCCCAAGGGTGGCAGCACCCTCAATGGGCTACTACATCACTCAGCAATCAAGAAAAGGTCTCATAGACAGCCCACAGGCCAATTTGATAGAGGAAGTTTCCCAATCAAGGTTCCCTCTTCCCAGGTGCGTCACTTTGACAACTGAACCATCCAGCACACAGAGTGAAATGCAGTTTAGAGTTCTAGAAATTATTGACAGCCAACACTCGATTTCCTTTGCCTTCAACTATGGTTGGCTTGTTAAAAGCTACTTTTTGAGTGATGCCTAGTGGCTTTGAATGTCAAATAACCATTTTGTACTTTTAACTTTATTTAAGCACTGTTCATCATCTTGATATTTCAGGATCTTTGGTATTTCTTTCAAAGACCTTGAAAGTATAAAATAAGATCATATTTTCAAAGGTAAAGGTATTTTTCTTTCCTATAAAAAAGAAAAGTGTCAAGGCTATAAAATTCCCTTAACTTTAAACACTATTTTTCTTACAAAACTTAGCCATTATACTGCATACTTGTAAGAGCATAGTTTACAGAAAGCAGTGACCAGCCATAGCAAAGGCATGTTGGGTTATGACATGTACCATGAAAGCACTGTGAATGGGATTCACTAAATTTAAGATGCAACTGTCACAGCCTAACCACCCACGGTTCAGCATCTTTAATTCTGCAAAGCGCACTCAAAGTGTGCAGTATAATGGTGGTACTCAAATGTCTGCATGCCCTAAGAGGGAATGCTTTTCTGCAACCATCCATACCCAACTGCTCTATGAAGATAGTGGCCAAGTTCAGCCGTTTTAAAACCATTTTCACACAATTCACTTACTTCTGTTACTTTCTTTTGCTTCTCTTTTTTCAGCCCCCTTTTTACTGCCGAGATGTTGCTGAAATGTACGATAATATTCTTCATAAACCCCTACACTTGAGGCCAGGTGTGAGCCTCACAGCCTGGTCCATTTTAGAAGAACTCCTGGAAAAAGACAGGCAAAACCGACTTGGTGCCAAAGAAGACTTTGTATGTAACATGTTTCAGAGTACCAGATCTATTTAAACTTACTTAAAATTTGGAGATAAGTCATATGGTATTCAGTGGAGTAGTTGTTAAAAAGAATTGAAAAAAAAGGGTCGTTTTACTATCCACAATTTTCTATTAGTGTTCATATAAAACTGTGCAGTTTAAAGCACTCTTAAGTTTTGTTTTCATTTATCATCATAATAGTTGATCTTTTCTTTATACCTTACATCCAGCTTTTACACTCTACCTATTTGATTTTCATTTATGACTGTTTCATCTCCCTTCTCTTCTCTCTGTAGTGTTACGTAGTATACTTTTGACTACATAATCTTTTAAGTACTTTAAAGTTTTATGTGTATGAATGTATCGCCTGCATGTAGGTAAGTGCACCTGTGTTGTGCAAACTCTGCAGGGGTCAGAAAACAGGGTCAGATTCCCCCGGAACTTGGGTTAAGATGGTTATTAGGAGCCATGTGGGTGCTGGGAATTGAACCTGGATCCTCTGCAAGAGCAGCCAGTGCACTTAACTGCTGAGCCATCTTTCAAGCCCCCAAAATTTGAATTTTTATGTGCTTCTTTTCTGCATAAGGTAATGCTTTTTGCTTTAACACGAAGTCACTTTTTTGAGAATTTGGTGACACCTCCTTGAAACAGTTATCTAATCTGTCCTTTGTTTTCAGATCAGGGAACTCAATTTATTGATGTTGTTACTGGTATGATGTAACATGCTAGCAAATTCATGAATTAGTGGAAAGTATGAGCTTTTAAATTGCTTCCCGGGAACAACTTGGAGGTTGTTTCAGTCTTGAACTTCAGCTGTGTAGATAATTGACTCTGCTACTGCTTTTTTATTCCTCCCACTTAGCCTTTCAGTGGGTAGCTCTGCCAACAAGCTCCTATTCATTATTTTCCTCAGTCTTGCTCCTCACACCTCCTCAGTCCCTTTATTGAATTTGCTGTCAGACTTCAAACCCTGAATAAAGGTCCCACTGTCATATCCTGGACTGATGAATAGTACTGAAGAAAGTAACAGGACTAAGGCACTGAAGCTGGTAGCGTGGTAGTCAGGAGCCTTGGGCTTCAGTGCTGTGCAGTGCTCCTGTCTCCATTCAGCTCGTCTCCAGCACTGTGCAATGCTCCCATCTCCATTCAGCTGGTTTCCAGCACTGTGCAATGTTCCCGTCTCCATTCAGCTGGTGCTCCCTGCTGTCTGTTAACTATCCCAAACCTTCTCTCTGAGCTTCTAGATTCCTTTTGGCTTTCACCTTTTATTGTGCTTTTATGGATTTTATTACATCACTGGTGCTCAGCTTTTCCATCTCTGGAGACCACCCTTCCTGAAAACAACATGTATTAAAGATTTTATGGAAAAAAGTGCTGATTACTATGCAGTTGATCTCCCCAGTTTTTACTAAAAACATACAAAAGCAGCAGGTAAACCCTCCTGTTAACCAAGGAATGTTGTATTGATTACTGTATTAACTAAATAGAGCTGCAGCAGAAACAACCTGAGGATTTTAGTTGTTTCCTTATCTTTATTAGAATAATGTGGGCTAAGGGCATAGCTGAGTGAAAGATTGTGGTTGGCATGCATAAGGCCCTGGGCTGATCCTCAACACCACAAAAAGAAAACAACATCAAATAATAAAAATAAATAGATGAATAAATAAATAAATAAATAAAAATGTTTTTCAAGATTTTTGAAATATAATTATACCCCCGGTCTCTTACGGCAGATCATCTTACATTGTATTTTATTGGGAAAATACAGCTCTCTGAGACAAACTAACTCAGCTAACTGCTACCAATTTCGAGACCTTAACATGAACTTGCACCTGTTCCATTCTTTGCTGTGGTGGGAAAAGTCAATCTCTACCTATGTACTGAACCTAGTCCCCTGCCAGCCACCCCAAATATACTCTCTTTTTTTTTTTGCACAAATTCCTCCTTCCACTCAGTAATTAAAGTTTCCTGCTTTTTAAACAAGAAAATCTTCAGTCCTTCAAGCCGTTACTCTTTCCTTTTGTTGCCAAGGTTGTTTAAAGGTTTCTGTATTCACTCTGTGCCAGAGTACTTGTATTCCTCAGTTTTCTTTTACAGCCAATTTAATACCGAGGCATCTATTAGAATGAACACTTTGTACTTCTCTTTCTGTATTTCTCAGCCCTCCTCCATACTCTACGGAATAAACTCTTCAAGCTTTTCTTCACCTTTATTGGATGTGATAGTACATTGTAGTTGTCCTAAACATGTTTTCTTATACTGTGGTCTCCTGGACCATCACTGTTGGCACCGTGACTTCAGTTACCTGCATGTCTTCATGTTACACATTCATAGCCTCTCTTCAGAGCCCTCTTCTAAAGTCTCTAGACTCATAATAGTGCCTTCTTCATAGTGCTACTTGGGTTTCTTGAGAGTACCTTGGTCACAGCATGCTCAAAATTGAAATCCTGGGCTGGAGAGATCACTCAGTTGGTAAAGTGCTTGCTATGCAAGCATCGGGACCTGGATTTGGATCCCCAGCTCCTGTATCAAAAGCTAGGGACAGCTGTGTGTGCTCATTCCAGCACTGGAGTGTGGAAACAAGTGGATCTTGGGAACTTGTGGTCTGGTTCAGTCACTGCCCCAGGTTCAGTGAGAAACCCTGTCTCTAAACATAAGGTGGAAAGTGGTAGAAGACACCCAACATTGACCTCTGGCCTGCATGACACACATACACATGTGCACCATACACAAAAATATTGTCAACTATTTTCACATTAAATCTCGTATTTTAAAAAACTGAAATCGCCAGGCGTGGTGGCACACACCTTTAATCCTAGCACTCAGGAGGTAGAAGCAGGCAAATCTCTGTGAATTCAAGGATAGCCTGGTCTACATAGTGAGCTCCAGAACAGCTGGAGCTACAGGGAAACCCTGTCTCAAAAAGGAAAAACAAAGGGGGCTGGAGAGATGGCTCAGCGATTAAGAACAATGGTTGTTCTTGCAGAAGACCCAGGTTCGAATCCCAGCACCCACATGGGAGCTAACAACTGTCCATAACTCCAGTCCCAGGGGATCTGACAGCCTCTCTGACCTCCATGGGCTTTGCACGACATGGATGCACTTACCTACATGCAGGCAATACATGCATACACATAAAAAATAAAATAATAAAATAAAAAACCTGAGACACACTGATATTTTCCTGTGCTCTCTTTCATATTAAAGTTTTTCACTGTCTGGTTATTCTAATCAGAACTCTGAGAGGCAAACCTAACTTTTCTCCCTGCCTTCCATATTTAACCAATAACCAGGTCCTGTTAGGCATACTTCCCGAATCTTCCCCGTATCCACATACTCTATCTGATTTGACTCTTCGACTCATTTCTTCTTTATAGCTAGGGAGGCCTTTTATGTATACACACACACACACACACACACACACACAGAGTTGTGATAGTCCTATACTCAAAAACTACTTGGTGGATTCCTATAACCTTAAAATAAGACCAAAAGTTCTTTCTTTTTTTTTTTTTTTTTTTTTTTTTTTTTTTTTTTTGGCTTTTTTGAGACAGTGTCTCCCTGTAGCTCCATCTGTCCTGGAACTCACTATGTAGACCAGGCTGGCCTTGAACTCAGAGTTCTGCCTGCCTCTGCCTCCCAAGTGCTGGGATTATAGGCGTGCGTCACTACGCCTGGCCAAAAGTTCTTTTTTTAAAACTTATTTTTATTTTATGTTTATTTTGCCTGCATGTATTACATGCATGCAACTCCCATGGAGGCCAGAAGAGGGTGTTGGGTCCCCTGGAACTGGAGTTACACATGGTTGTTAGCTGCCATGTGGGTACTAGGGAAGTGAACCCAGGTCTTCTGCAAGAGCAGCCAGTGCTCTTAACCTCCGAGCCTTCTCTCCAGCCCCCAAAATTCTTAATGTAGACTCAATATGATATAGCCAATATGATTGGCTCTTTAGCTTCACTTTGTATGAGAGTTCTACCCTTCTCTGTACTCTGCTGTGTGAGACTCTGATTTTCTTGACCAAACTAATCTCTTTGCCAACTTAGGGCCTTTGTGTTTGTCTAGAACATTCACCCTTTATTTATTATTTTTTGTTTCATTAATTCTTTCAGAACTCACTGGTTAGGCATCATTTTCTTTAGTTATTTTTTGTTTTTTTCCCCTGCTTATTTTTAAGAGAGAAAACAAGTTTATTTCATACATTCTAAGAGAACAGCAGATATGGCAATAACAAAAGCACTGCCCAGGCCTAGAAAGATGGCTTTTATGGTTAAAAGTGCTCACTCTCCTCTATTGGAGGATCAGAGTTTGGGTCCCACACCCACATTGTGTGGCTCACAAATGACTGTTAACTCCAGATCCAAGTTATCTGACGCCCCTTCCTGGCCTCCTTGGGCACCTGCACACACATAAGTAAAACAAGTCTTTAAAAAAACAAACAACTGCCTGCTTCAGGCATTGCTTTAAGAAGTCTTTTTCAACCCGGCAAGCTATCTGAATCCTACTTTATACACTTGTATGGTACCTTAAAGGTAGAAAAGATAGCTAGTAGTGCTGACTTTTGATGAGCTCCTTACCTTGATTTCTGTCTTCTGCATTACTGTATAAGACTCTGCTGACTTTTTATGTTCACTTCTCAGGTAATAATTTCTTAGACCTGTGTTGTGTGTAATTTTTTATAACTCTTATTTGTACATTTTACGCTCATTATTAAAACATCCCATGACATATTTGTCATAAATTGTTAACCAAATTTTACCTATGAAGGTACTATGCTTGGGAAGGGGAACATTATTAAGTTCAAGCAGCTCATTCTAAGAAACTATCTTTCAAAGACCTATGAACACAAGTGACATAAATATGTGCCTAAAACAATTGAGTGACAAAAATGGAAATGGCTTCATAAAATTCTTCAATGAGTATTTAATCTTTTGTCATCACCAAAAAAAATGTTTTTAATATTCTAGCTTGAAATTCAGAATCATCCTTTTTTTGAGTCACTCAGCTGGACTGACCTTGTACAAAAGAAGATTCCACCGCCATTTAATCCTAATGTGGTAAGTATATATATTTTTTAAATAGTGAAATTTAGAACTTTAGTTCATTATAATTTTTGAATTAATTCCCAAATCTAACCTGAACAAGAGAGCCAGTACATAAATAGTACCTAAACAGATAGTATTATGTTAGCTAGACTTGATAGATCCACTGATGGAAGCATTTTACCTAAAGATAATTTTTAAGCAAAAAAGCTGTTTCAAAGATGTGTTTGACAGAATTAACAGTATTGGCAAATTTTGGAAATCAATAAATAATAATAGAGAAATTGTTAATAATCATCAGGGGCCAATAATGATGTTAGTAACCACTGATAGCTTCATTCTTTAGCCTTATCTGTCCTTTCCCCATCTAATAGTAAGAACCTTAACTGTTAAAATAGACAGTCTCACCTTATAATAAAAGCCAGGAAAGTAAACAGAATAAAAATGAAGTAGGAAAAATCTAAACTTGCCAAGGAAAATAATATACCAAGTCATAAAGACATTTTAATGAACTAAAAGGAAGAAAATATAAGGTGAATGATTCTGTGCTTTCACTGTTGTAGGCTGGACCAGATGATATCAGAAACTTTGACACCGTCTTTACAGAAGAAACAGTTCCATATTCTGTGTGTGTGTCCTCTGACTATTCTATAGTGAATGCCAGTGTGCTGGAGGCAGATGATGCATTCCTTGGTTTTTCTTATGCTCCTCCTTCAGAAGACTTATTTTTGTGAAGTTTGCCATTCAAAAACCATTGGACAAATATAAGCCTATGGCTAAGACTGCACCTCTTTTTTGTGTGAATATATTCAACTATGTATAAGAGTGCCTCATTTCTACTTGTCATGTTGAAAACTATGAAAAACATATTTTCTGCTGTATGCAAGAAAAATAGGGCATTTCAAAGAGCTAAGTTTTGAATTGAAATTTGTATTCTTGTTTATTAAGCTTATTTTTAAACAAAATTTAAATCTATTATTCTTAGCATTAACCTTTTTTAAAGATAACCTTTTGCTATTGACTGTTTCTTTTTCCTTGTTACGTTTACACTAACATCTAAGACTGTTTTAATAGTCTGTTTCAGTTAGGATCTATTAATACCTTTATAATCCTATGACTTTTATCATAGCAGAACTATGCAAATGGTACATGGTCGTTAAGATGAAACCGTATTTTTCTGTGATTAAAATCACTGTTTGAAAATAGGTTCTTTCTAGAATTAAACTGTAAAAGCATAGTTAACATGTTGGCTGCTAGTTAATCCTGAATAACATTCATTTTCAGGTAATACAAGAAATAACAAAAAAATCATCTGCTTTTGAAATACCAGTTTTAATTTGCGCTTCATTTTTTCCTTGACAGTAAAAGGAAAATTGAATGGCTAGAAATTTTAAGAATTCCCAAGAATCTGAAGAATAATAAAGTACTGCCAGATTTTTTTAAGGTGGTGCCAAAAATAAATGTCTATGTCATATATTTATATCACAAATATAATCTATTTATGTTCCTTTTGACCTTTTGAAAGTTTAATATATTGTTAAGTAGATCTGAATCTTGGTGTATATTTTTGCAACTATCTCTTTCAAAACTGTCTTCCTAATTGATCAGGTTTTTTTAAATGATGGAAAAAAATAACTTTCTATAATTTCAAATCAAAAAAATAAAATAGCAAATCTAGGTCAGTATAAATGTATGTAATCTTACTGCACTGTAACAAAAATAGTTCTGCAGATAACACATTCAGGATTTTTTTTTTTTTTTTTGGTAGTGCTGGGGAAAAAACACAGCGTTTGTTAATATGCATATCCTCTACCATTGAACTATACTTTCAGCCTCTCCATGTATCTTGGAAAGAGTACTGGAAACTGACCTTAAAGATCATAACATGTCAGTTTTTCTGCATTTGTAATGGTAAAAGATACTAGCTACCAAGAAAATTAGCAAGAGAATGCTTAACTTGGGATTCTGATTCCTAGAGTGGCAATTTTTCAGGTCTTGTAGAGATAGTATTGTGAGACTATAATGGCCCAGCTTAGATGCTCTAAGGACAAACTTCTCTTGCATGTGTTCTCTTGAAATAGATATCACAAGAACATTTCTCACCAATCTCTTTTGACTTTAAAATGTTCAGTGGAGTGGGGATAATAGATGCTTTTGTTTGGTTAATAATATTTATATGCAGTACACTGAATCTTCCTTGGAGGTAAGATGTTAATATCTACACTGTAAATATTTGATTTGTTTGGCATTTCTGTAAGTTCTGCTTTTATATAAAGGTTTTTGTTGAGTATAAAGCAAGATAAAAATTATACTTGTACGATTTTTTTACTCAGAAATCCCCTTACTGAACTACCAAAAATTCAAAAAGTGTATATTTTTAAGAACAAATTCAAAATAGGTTTTTGATGTTTCATGGATTGCAGGAAATATAAATTTATATAGTATAATAAAATTAGCAGGAAGCTTAATGTCTATTATTTGAAATTAAGATTAGTAATGTAAGCCAGGCGTGGTGGCGCACTCCTGTAGTCCCAGCACTTGGGAGGCAGAGGCAGGTGGATCTCTGTGAGTTCAAGGCCAGCCTGGTCTACATAGTGAGTTCCAGGACAGCTGGGGCTACAGGGAGACCCTGTCTCAAAAAGACCAGAAAAAAAATAATAATAGTTACCACCAAAGTGAATTATTTATATATGTGAAAGAAAAAGTGTATTTGGATGAACCTGAGTGACTGAGTTACTATATACTGGCATGTATATGATTCAGGAAATAATTTTTTCCAAGTTTCAAGTTTTATGTTTTCTCTCATATTGTAAATCATTGTCAAATATGTGCCTTTTGAACAATTGAGCTATTTCATAGTAATTATAATCTCAAAGGTCTAAATGAAGACTAATAACAGTTTGGAAGTTAGCTTTGTTTTGTTTGTTTTTTTTTGTTTTTTTGTTGTTTTTTTTTTTTGAGACAGTCTCAGTATAGCCTAGCCTGGCCTCAAACCTGCAATTTTCCTGCCTTAACCTCTTGAGTCTTAAAATTACAGACGTGTTAGCTCTTATGTGAAGTGAGTTTTTCTGCCATTTGTCTTTAAAAGCAGCTTTCTTTTTGTTTTGTTTTTTTTAATTTTTTTTAACAGATCATCCTTCTAAAGTGGGTGAAGGTTTGTTGTTTGATGGAGACTTCTTTTAGGCGGGGTCTTTCTGTTGGATCCTTGTGAGGTCTAAGTGACTTTTTCTTTCTTGAGGGAAGTCTCATTTACTTCCCCAAAGTCCTTTCTGCAGAACTGTCTCCCTAGAGATTAGGTTGTACACAAGAATTTTGTGGAGACACAAGCAGAGTGATACAAAACCCTAAGTAAGTTTCAGATGGCCTGAGTAACCTTGCAGTGGGAGGCCATGTTTTGTCTATAACCGAGTTTAATGGTCAGGGTGGGCAATACCACCAGCTTTATCCAGAGAACTCATATGTATAGAACATGGTCAGCTACAATATGAATGCTATAACAAGTCAAAATGTAAGATCACTTCTTGCTAGAAGAAGCAGGCACGTTTTGTGATTTTACAACCCTGATGTTCAAATGTAACATCAAATTTTTATTAGAAATTCTGTTTTGCAGGAGTGGCTCTCATAGGGTCATTTCTCCCTCCTATATTTTGAGCAGGTAGCTCTATTATTAATAAAGATGGGGATTAGCTATTTCCACTTTAGTTTTTGGTTAAATATTTGTGGGAAAGTCTACAATGAGTTGTCAGTATTTAAATACTTTAATGTTAAAATGTTTAATGGTTAACTTGTAGAATACAGAAAGTTAATATATGCAGGACTATCAAGCCATGAGAATAGTCAATTTTAATCTCTGCTGGACTTTCTCAGTTCTTTCTAGAGAGCAAATACAGCCTTGCTTTGTTGAACTTTTCTCTGATTCAGTGGTAGCAAATAGTCATTCAACAATCACAGCTTACGAGTTGACAAGATTGCTCAGTGGTAACGGTGCTTGCCACCAAGTCTGATGAACTGAGCTTGATCCCTAGGACCCACATGGGGGCAGGAGAGAACCGACTCTCACAAGCTGTCCTGTGATGTCCACATATGTACCATAACACACACATATGTGCACACAAGATAAATAAATGTAATAATTTTTTAAATTACAGTTTATAAGCTGGGGGTGTTTCCCAGTGGTAGAGTGCTTGTCTAGTATCCCTGAGGCCCTAGATTCAATTTCCAACATTAGTAATTAGCTAAATGCAAATTAAAACCTCTTTAAGATTTCGTCTTACTCCAGTCAGACTGGCTAAGATCAAGAGATCAAATGTTATTAAATGCTGGAGAGGATGTGGTGAAAGGGGAACACTCATTCACTGATGATGGAATTGCAAACTCATGCAACCCCTATGGAAAGCAGTGTAGAGAACTCTTAAAAAACCAAAAATGAACCTACCATTTAACCCCCGGTATACCATTCCTTGGCATTATACCCAAAGGACTCATGCTATTGCAGAGATACCTGTACATTCATGTTTGTTGCTACTCTTTTCACAATAGCTGAGATGGAAGCAACCTAAGTGTCCGTCAGCTAACGAGTGGATAATGAAAATGTACATTTACACAATGAAGTTCTACTCAGCGATAAAGACGAAATCATGAAATTTGCAGATGAATGGAACTAGAAACTGTTATACTAAGTGAATTAATATAGACTCAGAATAATGATGTATGTTCTCCCTCGTTTGTGGATCCTAGCATCAAATCCTTACATGTAAGTGTATATCTTGATGTAAATAGGAATTAGTAAAATGGAAAGGAACCAGGGAGGCAAAGGGAAGGAGGGAACCTGAGAGAGAACAGTATGAAACAGGTGTTAACGAAGAGAGAAATGGGTAAAGTACGGGTATTTAAATGGGAGTGGAGAGGGTGGGTTATACAAGGAACTATGGGGATGAAGGAGAAGGAAGTCAAAGAGAAGTGGGGCCACAGGAGACTGGTATATTATCAAGGGAGAAATGGGGAAAATGGAGATACTTTAAATGGGGAAGGCATGAAGGGAGGCTTAGATAGGTAGAGAAAGAGGAGAGATAAATAATGCCTAGCTAGTGTAAAGAAACAGGAAATATTAGTCCAACAACCTACTGACGAATTACACATAACAATACCTCTACATGAATTCATGTGTATAGCTGAAGGCTACATAAGAAACAGTGCCAGATGGGAGAAATCTTCCTTTCAGTTGTTGGCCAGGGTAGTCCAAAAGACTTCCCAAATTACACAGGCTGTTGCAACAGCCCTTGATTGCTTCCCAGAACTTGAAGGTAAGACCCTATTGCTGAAGATAGGGCATACTTCAGACACAGGATTTGGAGTAATGGAGCTGGAACTTACCTGGAAGCCACCTCTCCTGAAGGCTAGCCCATAGCTTTGGAGAGCACTACACAAGCTGCTGAGGGAGAACATCAATCAATGATCCAACCCCAGCTTCAAGGCCTAATAACCACATCAGTGACTGGCACAGCAAACAACATTGGTGCAGCAGTGGCACTTTGAGGGTAATCAACAGCTACCTAATTGGACTTAAAGCCCACTCAGTGGGAGGAAACTCATGTGGTACTTTAAACATAGCCAAATACACACAGCTGGTGAGGTCATAGATTTTAGAGAAAAGCCCAAAATTGTCATGTCACTAGACAAATGTAATTTCTTAATATCTGCAAAATATGAAGGTTTATATTTACAGATAAGTATCTAGTCATCACACACTAAAGAAGTTTCTTTTGCACCAGATGGAGACTTACAGAGTTCCACAACTGGTCACATACAGACAATGTGAATTGCCCACAATAAATGGCACATCTACAATGCAACCTCTACAAATAAGGCTCATGAAATAAATAACACGGTGTAAAGAGAACACAAATGAATCTCAGTTCTCATTAATGAATCTCCCTCATGTAACAGAGGGCCAGGAACACAAATGATCGAAGTATAGCGAGGGAGAGTAGATTGTGGTCCTTGGACAGGACTCCTATTTTAAATCCCACCCACCCAGGGCTCAGGGACCATTGTGGAAGAGGGGGCAGAGAGTTTGTAAGAGCCAAGGAGGAGGTGCATGACTGTATGGAAATAGAGTTCTACCAGTTCACGGGACCTTGTTCATATGAACCTGCAGCAATGGTGTCCGCATGCACAATACCTATGCAAACTCCGATAAAATCCCAGTACAGAACTGTGGAAATGGGCAACAAGCCCCAATCTTGATCGAAGAAATTATTGATAGCTGATAACTGCTGAGTGAGAAAGAGCTGAACTTCTTTAGGAGAATGATTCTAGATAGGCTGACTAGACCCCAATGGATGAACTTGCACTGAGGGACATCAAAGGACACTAACTTGACACGATAGTCCTTGACACAAATGACAATGTATGAATTTCAGTGAGAAGGGCCTATGGGAGGACACCAATGCAATGAGGAAGGGGGTATAAAGATGATTAAGATGTTCTATATGGAAGACAAAAAATTCAATAAAAAATTTACCCAAAAAGAGATGATTCCTATAACTCTCACCTTCCTGTATAAAGATCTAAAAATAAAAACTTTCAAAATTTAAAGGGCTCAGGTATAGACAAAACAGGGCTCAGGAAGCTCCTGAAACTTCCAGATTCAAAGACTCTTTCCCCAAGGTTGTACAAGCAGTAACACAGGTGGTAGGGAAGGAGAGGCTTTCTGATCTACCTGCCTGCCTCTAGCTCTTGCAGGGAGCTCCAGAGATGCTGCTGTCCTGAGTTACCACTCTTGCTGGGGAAGGTTGTCTTTGAGTCACCCTCACCCATACTCCTGTAAGTAACCCGAGTAAGTTCTCTGGTTCACTAAGCTAGACTTGGCTGAAGTTGTTTCTTTGGTCTGTTGTCAGTATCCTATCTGAAGTGAATAGACATTTGCTCACATTGCCCCAGGAAAAGTCACACAAACTCAACCACTAAAAAGGAAACTGCCAGGCACGCATTTAATCCCAGCACTTGGGAGGCTGAGACAGGCAGATCTTTGTGAGTTCGAGGCCAGCCTGGTCTACATAATGAGTTCCAGAACAGCTGGGGCTACAAGGAGACCCTGTCTCAAAAAGACAAAAAAAAAAAAAAGGAAAAGAACTATACATTCAAAGCAATGTTTCTAGGTTTAACATTTGAAAGATGCATCAAATGCATAAAGATGCATTATATTTTACTGAACTTGGTATAAAACTCTGATTATGTGGTATAGGAATGAACTGTTGGACCGGCAAGATGTCTCAGCAAAGGCACTTGCCTCTAAGCCTGTTGACATGAGTCTGATCCCCAAGACCTGCATGATGGAAGGAGAGAAGCAGCCTGTAAATTGTTCTCACTTCCACACATGTGCTATCGCGTGTACTACCCACCCCATAAATAATTTAAAGGCATGAACTGCAATGGTGAACGGATTAATCAAAATTCAAATATATGATGAACAATGTTCTAGTCTGCTTTCGATTGCTGTGACAAAACACTGACCAATACCAGTTTGAGGAGGAAGGGATTTATTTAGCTTACATCTCCTGGGTCATAGTTCATCACTGAGGGAGTCCAAGGAAGGAACTCAAGGCAGGAACCTGGAGCCTGGAGCCTGGAGCAAAGGTCATGGAGGAACATTGCTTACTGGCTTACTCCTCTGGCCCATGCTCAGCCTGCTTTCCTAGACAATATAAAACAACCTGCCCAGGGTGGGCTGGACCCTCCCACATGACTCAAAAATCAAGACAATACCCCACAGACATGACCACAGGCCAGTCCAATGGAGGCAATTCCCCCATTGAAGCTGCCTTTACCCAGATGTGCCAAGTTGACAAACGCTATCCAGCACAAATAACTTACTGAAGAATCAGTGAGGCCTATCATCACACCATTATTACACACACACACACACACACACACACACACACACACACACACACAAAGTACTAAGGCCACTGGGTTATTGAACAAAACAGTCTTTTTGCTTCCAAAAAGTTGATTTTGCTTCCTAAGTTGATTTCTGCTCCAGCAAAGTATTTTCCTTACTTCACAAATAAAACATTATATTCCCTCAGAAAAAAACTCGGATATTTTGTCATGTCTGTTACATATGAAAAAGGATGGCCTCAATTGCTTCCCATGAAAAATGATCTTGTCTCCCACACTCTGGGTACCATCCTTCTCCAATGCAGTGAAACAGCATTTACTATATACTGTTATATGCTTGAACCCATACAATTTAGTAGCGTCATGGGAATTTTAATAAAAACTTTTATTGATACATACTATACAACCCATCCATTTCAAATGCACAATTAGCCAAAATGGACTGCACCTGTAACCCTCGTAGGCAAAATTTTGAGTTTTAGGCTAGCCCAGGCTACATACTGAGTTCAGAGCCAGTCAGAGCTACATTGTAAGTTCAAAGCCAGTCTGGGCTATATATAGAGACCCTGTCTCAAAATGCAAAACTTTACAGTTGTTTGGCTTTGGTGCGTTCAGAATTGTGTCACTAGCATTACAGTCAACTTTAAGACATCCCCATCACTTCAGAAACAGTCCCTGGGGACAGGTGTAGCTCTGCGGCAGAACATGTGCTTCGTATGCAAAAGGCCCTGGGTTCAGTCCCCAGCACCAAACAAAGAGAAACCGATGGACTGTGCTATACACTTAACAGAATATTACAAAGGAAGGAAATTATGTTCTACAGTGTAGATGAGCCTTAAGGACACAGGACAAATGCTTGTATGGTTCCATTTATGAAGAACTGGAATAGTTAATTCCAAGGAGACGGAAAGAATTATTGCCAGGTCCTTGTCGAATTACTAAATGAGTACAGTGTTTTGGGAAGATGAAAGTTCTGGATACTGACGGTGCCATGTGACATTGTGAATGAACTTAGTGCCACTGAGCTGTCTCTGAAGAATGGTTAAAATGGTAATTTTATTATGCATATTTTACCACAACAAAGAGAAAGGAAAATAAATCTGCCCTTTAGTACTCACATCTCCCTGCTAAGCCTTAGGTAATCGCTAATTTTCTTTATGTCCCCATTTGCCTTTTTTGCATGTTTTATATAAATGCAGTCAGAATGATGTGTACCTTTGTGTATTTTATTTGCATAGTGCACTCAAGATTGATCCATGTTGTGTTGGCACTGCATTCCTTTTAGGTTGGTTGGTTGTTTCGGAGTTTGTTTTTTAAACAGAGTCTCACTATGTTGCCCCAGCCAGGCTGGAACTGGCTATGTAGACGAGGCTGGCCTCCATCTCAGTAATCCACCTGCCTCTGCCTCCCGGGTGCTGGGATCAAAGGCTTGCGCCACCACGCCCGGCTCATTCCCCTTTTAATTCACCTAATACTGCATTTTCTTGCGTTGCTACCCATTTTACCTACCCTTTCGACCAGTTAGCTGGACACTTTGGCACTCACTTTGGGGCTATTATGAATAACTGCATGTGTCACGTCTAAGTTTTCTATGGACATATGTTTTCAGTTCTCCTAGAATTCGCTCTTTTGACAGTCTACTGGAATGTTTTCCAAAGTTTCAGTGCTATTTTGCATTCTCAGCAACAGCAGAAGCATTCAACTTTTTTATAACAGAGACCAACACACTTGGACTGATAACAACAAAAGCAAAGGGAGGGAGGGAGCAGGAGTGAAGAAGGGGAAACAGGTGGGATCAGCTTCCCGGGTGACAGGAGGGCTGGAGGTCCCGGCAGACCCTGCGCGGCGCCAACGGTGGGGCACGCAAGCGCACACGAGGACGCCGGGGAGGCGCCGATCCTCGCCTGGTGGGTGTCCCGACATTCCAGAGGTGGCACCTGGTGGACGGCGGCGTTCCGTGAGCGAGGGCTCCGTGGGGCCGCGCCAGCCCGGGTGTCTCCATCCGCTTGGCTCTGAGGTACTTCCCGCCGTCTTCTCACTGGGCTCTTCAGCGCTGACAGGCGGGAGGCCGCTCCACCATCGCCTCCTTTGAGCCTGCCGTGCAGCTCCCGAAGGCCCTGGAAGGCCCTGGTCTCCGGGCCTTTATGGCCTGTGAGGCACGCACAGCGGCTGCTAAGAACGCCTTATCCAAGGTGCGGGGTTGGAGCCCAGCCCTGGCGTGCTAGGAAACCGTCCTCGGCCCTCAGGGCTGCCCTGTGGGATTCATGCTGCCCTGGAATTTGCAGTGCAGCCCCGACGGGCCTTTCGGAACCACCTGCCCAGCCTGAAAGTAAACGCATGTGCTACTGCAGCCTCACCCCACTTCATCTTTTTTGTTGTGTAGGCTGGTCTCACATTCTTGAATTCATCTCCATTACAATTTGTTCCTAATGCTGTGGACTGGTCCATAACATCTCTTAGGAATACTGTACCAGCTAAAAAGTGATAATTGGCTATTCACTATTCTAACCCATTTTCTACACTGGAAAATGAAGGCACTTACTTCCAAAATAAAAATTGACCATAATTTTCAAAAACTTTTGTCCATATAATATTTATGGACTTCAGAAATTCATAATCTGCAATTAATCAGCAATTTCAGTTAATGGCTTCCCTTATTCAACCTCAGAAAGCTACTGTTCTAATGAAACAGATGTCATGTCTTGAACACAATAGATAAAAAGGGTAGGCCTGCTCAACTATTCTTTGTGAAGTAACCTAAACTGTAGGTATTATGTGTGTGAATTCAATAATGTATTGCATGCATGTGGAGGGCATACAACTTCGGGGAGTTGGTTCTTTCCTTCCACCATGTAGATCCCTATGGTCGAACTCAGTTATTAGGCTTCTTTACCCAATGAGCTTTCTTCCAGCCAGATTAAATTTATAAAACAATTTTTATTGTCTTTTCGTCCTTTAAACACCTAGATGGGACTCTCATCATCTAATATATTTATTTCAATTTGCATGGTTTGAAGTGCCTACTCTATAAGGATCCTGTTCTTAAGTTTGTGATCTTTTGGAGGATCTCATAACTGAGTTTTGATTAAAATGTTATTAGGGGATGGTTGTATAACTCAGTAGTAGAATATTTGTTTTTCATGTATGAGGCCCTCTATTCAAACCTGAGGTTTGTTTCCCATTGGGTTGAATTTTTTTTTTAAGTTGGAAAACTCTACCTAGTATTATTCTGAATTTTAAGTTTTAATAGTAAAGTTTTATTAGAGGTCTTCGAAAGTAATATTTATTTTATTTCTAGGTTTCTTCATCCTTTTTATGAGTTTCATCACCCATAATCTTTACTAGGAACTGTGGTTCAACCTGCTAATGATAAAGAAGAAACACCAATAAAGAGAAAAATGTCAAATCTAAAAATGAAAGAGGCAGCTCTTGTGTATCTGGACAGAAGTGGAGGCCTCCAAAAGTTTATAGATGATTGCAAGTACTACAGTGGTATGTGCAGCAGAGGTGATTTTGTGTTGAAAACTTTCAAACACATTTCTGCATATAACTATTCTGACTTTTACATTTATATATTTTCACAGATTCAAAACAAAGTTATGCTGTCTATAGATTCAATATTTTAATAAATCCCTCTGATGTTGTTGAATTAGATCCTGAACTTGGAAATCACATTTTACATCATCCCTTAAAAGCTGCTCAAGTATTTCAATCAGTAAGTTAAAGAAAAAATACTTTTATGTCCCATGGAATTTTTGGTAACTTGTTTGCTCATTTGTTTGAAATCACAGGTCTGTTTTGTTGCTGTTAAGACTCTCTCATTAATTGGACAATTACAGACTGAAACTCAAGTAAGTTTTAATTAAACTAGGGTGTAAATTTTCAAGATGACTTACAAATTAATATTTTAAAAATATTTTATTATTTTTATTTAAGTGTATGAGTGTATTGCCTGCATATATGTAAGTGTACCTATGTTGTGCAGTGCCCAAGGATGTCAGAAGAGGGCGTTGGATTCCCTGGAACTGGAGTTGCAGGTGGTTGTTAGCAGCCATGTGGGTGCTGGGAACTGGGGTCCTCTGCACATGCAGTCAGTGCTCTTAACCTCTGAGCTATCTCCTCAGCCCACCAATTAAGTACATTTCCCAGCATTCAGTGGAATATTTCCTATCTGATTTTCTTTCTTTCAATTTTTTTACATTTGTTTATTATTTTTGTTGGGAGCAGAGGTATCATGCTTGTGCCACTCAGTGTGTAGAGGTCAAAGCACAGTGGGAGCCATCCACATTCAGGGGATGGAACTCAGGTTGTCTGGCTGGGCAATAAGCACTTTTACCCACTGAGCCATCTCAAAAGTCCCGGTCAAATTTCATTGCTATAACAAAACATTTGAGAAACAATTAAAGGAGGATTTCTTTTGGTGCTGTCCATGTGCCAGGCAAGTCTTCCCCCTCCATAGTTAATCCTCTCTGAAAATACCTCAGCAATATACTTAGTAGCATGCTTTACTGATCTCCTAGGTACTTCTGAACCCAAGTTTGCAATCAAGATTAACCACAAATATCAAATATACATCATTTGCTATATTAGCACGTTTAAAAGTAAACATTTTTGGTTGTGAGCCTGAGCCTTTTAACAGCTGCACCAGCTCTCTAGCACTCAGGAGGCAGAGGCAGGTGGATCTCTATGAGTTCAAGGCCAGCCTGACCTCCATAGTGAATCCAGGCCAGCTGTGGACAGGGAGACCTTGTTTCAATAGATGATAGATAGATAGATAGATAGATAGATAGATAGATAGATAGATAGATAGATAGATAGATAGATAGATGATAGATTGAAGATAATAAATCATAAATGATACGGGAGGGAGAGGCAGGTGGATCTCTGTGAGTTCAAGGCAGGCCAGCCTGGTCTACATAGTTCCAGGACAGCTGGGGCTACAAGGGAGACCCTGTCTCAAAAAGACAAAAAATAATAATAATCAATAAATAAATATAAATAAATAAATAATAAACAAATAAATAAGTACACATGTATTTACATGCAAGCAATACACTCATACACATAAAATATAACATAAAAATCATAAATAAAATTTAATGTAAAATAAGAATTGACTAGAGACTTAGATTCAGTTTCAAGTTTTTTTTAAACAAGAACACAAGTGTTATATACTGCATATCAGGAGGATATAACGTATACCATTTTTAGTGGTGCCACAGTTGATCAGTGGGTTCAGATACCATTCTGGTCCTGCCATTATAAGCTTCCATCAACTGTCATCTAAAGTTTTAGAATGCCTAGAGTCCATCATTTCATTAGGAGTTGCAGAATTTTTGTTTTTCTAAAATCCTTTCTGAATTTATACTCTATAAAAGAATGTTTCTGAGCTGGGAGTATAGCTAGGTGGTAGAACACTTGCCTACCGTGGGCAAGGCCCTGAGTTCAACCCCTAGTATTGAAAAATGAAAATAAAAGGAAATTATTTTTTTCTCTTATCTTTTATTTGGTTACTCCGAAATATAATTTGTTCAGGAAAGGTAGGATATTTGATTCTTTTCCTTTAAAAAGTTTCGGAGAGTAATGCCAGGCATGGTGTTAACATGCCTTTAATCCCAGCCCTTGGAAGGCAGAGGCAGGTGGATCTCTGTGAGACTGAGGCCATCCTGGTCCACATTGTGACTTCCAGGTGGGCTAGGAATAGGGAGACCCTGTCAAAAAACAAACAACAACAACAGATTTGGAGAGTAATGACTTGAAAGCCTGATAATGACCAGTATTTTGGGTTTTTATTTTTTTAATTGGAAGAATTTATGAACTTTTAAATCTGTTAGATAAGTAGATATGTTTTGTTTAATATTCTGTCATTTGTTTTGATGCCTATATTATCACACTGCTGGTCTCAAGGAAGATGGGCAGTTCTATAGCCTTTTGACACATGCCGTTAGTTGTTGATAGTTCCCTGTGTTTCTAAGCCAAGAAGATGCCAGGGCTGGCAAGATGGCACTTGAGCATTTGTGTACACACACAATTAATTAATTAAAATTTAAAGATACCTCACCTGTATTTGGAATATTTTCTGTCTCAGAGCCGGAGTCAGTTATTTTACTACAAAGACCCTGGTTCCTTTTGCTGAAAAATGGTATTTTGAGGTCACAATTTGAACAATAAAGTGATCTATACTATTGAATTGACATTGGTTTTAAATTATCTTTCAGTGGCTATAGCCAGGGAATATATAATTCTAAGGAAAAATAATGGGTCCATTGTGATAGTCTCAGTTAAAATATTAGAGGATTTTTATTTCTATTTTAAATCTCTTTTCTGCTTAATATCTGGTTCCTAGCAACAATGACAAATTATTTACTTGATTAATAGCAGTATTCTTATTATATTATAATGCAAGTCCTGTCAGATCTGCAATTTTTATTAATGCCATTTTTATGTTCTTGTCAGATTAACATTGTGTTGAAATTAACACATTTACCTCCTCTGTCAAGTTATGTTCTTGATCTTTGTGAGTTTCCATTTAATTATGCATCTCAGAGATTTTATATGATGCAAGGAATTGTGATTGCAATGACAACTGTAACCAGGTATACACGAGGTGCAAGATTCCTTTGTTCAGATGAAGCATGCCCTTTTTCAAAAGGTAAGTGTTAAAATTTAAAATCAAAACATCAGTCTATTGTTTCATCCAAACCATATTTACAGCTAATAACTAATCCCTCTCAAAGTGGAATAAGTAATTTTTGGTATCTCCTAATGTTTATAAGTTTACATGGCACCATCTCCAAACATTTTCCCCCTCTACGCCACAGTTTAATAAGTACTCATGCTGCTGAAGTACTATTTTCATATGCATTTCATGCTCTGCTCTACAGTTTTCTGCATTTAAGGTACCTTTTTAGCGTAGCCTAATCTGCCCTCTTCCAAGATACCTTTTCCATGTATCCTCCATACTCACTGAGTCAGATGCCTGCAATGATGCCATATATTGAAATTATGTTTCTCACTGCCACATACAGAAATTGTGTGTTTAAGTGTCCATATTACCAGTGACTTAGTACACTGCCTGGCAAGAAACAGCCATTGTTGCCAGTACTTGTGAAGCTGAGGTAGGAGGATCAAGGGTTCAAAGCCAGCCAACCTGTATAAATAAATAAATAAATAAATAAATAAATAAATAAATAAATAAATCAAGGATGCACTAAACACCAACTTATCTACTATGAAGCCACATGTGAAATTGAATTAATTGTACTTTGAATTAGAATAATATTAAATGAATGAAAAGAGCCCAGTCTGAAAGCAACTTATCTCTGCTGTCTTTCAGGATTTCAGTATATAAGAGTGCATGTGCCTGGTGCTACAGAATCTGCAACAGTAAGGAATGATTTTTTGTGTAATCTATGTTCATCTTCACTTCAGGAAGACAGAAAATTTAGAGTACTTGGTGGTAAATTTTCAAAATAACCCCTCATATTTTAATAGGAAACTTAAATTGAATGTGTATGCTAGTAACTAATTTGTTTTGTTCTTTGCCCAAAGATAAACAGATAGTTGAAATAATTACCACAAAAGCACTTCACGTTTTTCAAGGATATTCTAAAAACCAGCCATTTCGATTTCAGACATTTAGTATTTTCCTAAGAGGTATGTAAAATTCTGTTTGAATTTATAACAAATTGTTGTAAAATATGAATTAACTTGCTTATGCTCATGTATTATAAGTGTATTTGTGTAGCTTAAGAATGGCAGGCCATTTTATTCTTGAGTTGCTAAGTCCCAGGATCATAGTCATTTCATTTCATGGTCCAGCATTATTCTATAGGTGTGTATTTTATAGTAATATTATAACATAAACAACGGGGTGTGGGAGGAGGGGGTGCTGACGTTGAGATGGGTGAGGGGGTCTGAATATGATCAAAATACATTGTATGAAATTCTTGAATCAATGATTTTAAAAAAGAATATAAACATCATGAAAGAAAAGATTTCATTTTTTTTTACTACACAGTAAATCTTTGTTAATTATGAGAACGAGCAGTCACAAATGATTATTTGTTGAAAACTATATGGGTAAACACCTGTGAATAGACAGAGTTTGCCATAAAAGAGGAAGTCACTGACAGGATTAGGCACTTGGGGCAGAAGTGAGTCTTCACTGAGAAGCCAGAACTTTTGGCTAAAATTGAGGAAATTAAAACTGTTCAAAGAGATCTTGGATGTAAACTGTGTATAGGAAACAAGAGTTGAAAAAACCAAGACTGAAACAAGAACTCTTTCCCCATTGTCTGACAAATGAGGCAGACATTTAAGCCTCCAAATAAGTAGTTTTTATGTAGCATTTACTATTTGTCAGGCATTCTTTCATATGATTAACTTATTAAGTTATGGTAACCCTGTAAGATAGGTTCTATTGTTATTATATAGTTGCTACAGTTATGTATCCTTGCAAGCTCATGTGTTTGAGCATTGATCATCAGCTGGTGGCACTTTTGGGGAGGTTGTAGATCCTTTAGGAGATGTACCCTTGCTGGAGGAAATGAATCACTGAAGGTAATCCTTGAAGTTTAAAACCTGGGCCTACTTCTTGCCCCATGTCTGCTTCCTATTCTCCTGAGATGTGAACAAGCAGCTCATGATCCTGCTGCCATGCTTTCTCTGTCATGATGGACTGTACCTTCAAACTGTTAGCCAAAAGAAATCTTTCCTATGTTGAGTTGCTTCTTAACAGGCATTTGGTCACAGCAATGAAAAAAGTAACAAATACAATTACACACACACACACACACACACACACACACACATCAAACGTTGCATATAGATACATAAATATTTATCTACATTGTATTTTAACAGAAAAACTTTTCTCCATATAAATTCTTCAATGAACCCAAATAGCTGATATGGTGGTGCATTCTTATAATCCCAGCTACTTGGGAATCAGAGGGAACAGGATGACAAATTTGAGGCCAGACCAGGGAACACAGCAAGACCCCATCTCAATATAAGGGTGGAAGGAAAGGAAAGTTGGAAGGGAAAGAAGAAAGAAGGGAGAAAGGAAAGAAAGAGAGCAGGCAAGCAAGAAGACAAGAACCCAAATAAAAATTAATGAATAAAAGCAAGTTTTTAAAGTTAATATCAAAAGACATATCTAGCTTTCCTAAGTTTTTTTTTAACTTTATTGGGCCTTTCTGTGACCTTGGGACACATTCACCAAACGCTAAGATCCATGAAACAGTTGAGACACAATTCACTTAGAGAGGTGGTTCTCTCTTTTTATTTTTCTCTTGTAACCTTGCATGCTTTTGTTTTTGTGTTTCATTGCTGTTTAGTTAGTTTGAAGCTTTTAGGTTTGTGTTCAGGTCTACAGAGTCAACCAATATAAATTGTTCCAGTGAGCTAAGGGATATGAAGGAGAGAAAGGAGATGGGAGACAGAGAAGAGAGATGGGGAGACAGAGAGAGAGAATATATGAATCACCAATCATATTCTTTGAAGTTTTTAGTCTAGGCCTATCTCTTCTATACAGAAATTAAATTAACTCTTGTTTCTTGTAAACCTTTTTGTGTAGCTTTAAAACCATCTAGCTGTGGGTGATCAATAGATTTAGTGTGCTTTGTGTATATGCTTGTTCGTGTGGGTGTATGCACATGTATGTTGAGGTACACATGTATGTAAATTGTGTGGAGGCCAGAGGTCAATGTCAGGTAGATTCCTTGGTCTCTCTTCACCTTGTTTTTGAGACAGGGTCTCTTGTTGAACCTGGAACTCATCCATTCAGCTACTCTGTGCGACCATCCACATGTCTCTGCTCCATACCCCACCCCAGCACTGAGGTTACAGATACACTCTGCAAAGCCCAGCTCTTTATATGAGTACTGGGGATTGGAACTCAGGCCCTCATGCCTGCAAGGCAGGCACTTTACCAATTAAGCTATTGCCTCAGTCCCTAATGTGTTTTTTAAAAATAAAATTTGAGGGCCAGTGAGATGACTCAATGGGTAAAGGCACCTACGACCAAGCCAGATGACCTGAGTTTGATCCCTGGAACAATCTGACCTCGACACATGCACTGTGGCATGTGCACGTACACAGACATGTACACACATACCTAAATAAATGTCATAAAGTTTAAAAATTAATAAGTGAACTCTTAACTCATGCAATAGCTTTGCCCAATCTGTATGTATGAAAAGAATGTAGCCTAGAATAAAAGGGTATATTTCAGAGACAAAGTGAACTAGACGTAAACTTTAGTTTTGCCATTTACTCATTAGTTTTGTACAAATTGTTTGCCCTTTTAGTTTTTCATGAATAAAGTGCAGATGAAAATATAACCAGTTAACAAAATGCAAGTATAGCATACAGATAAATATTAATATAGTCAGCAATAAAATGACCTTGGTTTCCATTATTGGCGCCATTGGATATGGATATTATACCAGACAAAGTAAATACTTCATTACTAATTCAACACTGCATTGTTACTAGTTCTGGGTCTCTAAACTATAGGGTGATGCACAATTTTCATTTAGTGAATACTGTTTTCTTCTGTATTTAAAAATTGTAGATGAACTAGTGAATAAAATGAAAATGGGAAGTGAATATAAAATTATTGGAATTCCAGCCTGTGTCAAAACTTCACAAACTGCTCTCTGTGTAGAAGCAAATAGTATCACTCTTTACAATCCAAAAGGTAAGGAAATCATATATTAACAAATTTTAATCTCTGATTAGTTCAGAGAATAAGTATCCTTTGTGCACTCTCCTAAGCAATAGAGATATAGTCAAATAAAATAATCAAGGTATCTACTCTTAAATCATATGGTACATGGTCAATAAAGTAGTAAGTCAGGTGTGTTGGTTTACATATGTAATCTCAGCACTCGGGAGGCTAAGGCAGGAGACTCCTAAGTTTCGGGCCACCTAGAATACTTAAATTCCTGTGGCCAGCTGGAGTTATATAGCAAGACCCTGCTTCAAAATAAAAATAACAAAACTAATCAATAAAATAGATTCTGATATATAGTGTTATTAAGGAAATAAAACAAGGTAATATACAACCCTGCTAGAATTCAGCACCCATTTCTTGAGCTAAATTTTATGGTGACTTTTATAGTTAGCAATGAGAAAACTGTTTCAGGAGCTGAGCATGGTAGTGCATACCTAACAGTCTTAGTGCTTAGGTGGCTGAGGCAGGATCATGAGTTCTTGGTCAACATAGTTTACATAGTAAGAAACAGACTGGCAAAGAAGAAAAGGAAAGAAAATCTTTGAAGATGCCAAGAGTTAGAGGTCAGTGAAAGAGCTTTCCTCCCCTACCTTTCATTTTTTTAACTAACTGTTGTGGGCTAAGAAAGAACTCAAAAAGTAGTGCCTTTTTCTGAAATAAAGAAGACAACAAATAAAGGTAGGTGGGGACTAAAATATCTCCTTCATTACTAACAAATTCCTTTGACAACTCAGCATTTTTAGAACTTACAGTATAATTTAGTATTATGAAAACTACAAAAATGGAGAGTAGTCCTACTTTTTTGCTTGGTTCACAAATGCCTAAATAGAAAAGGGTGGTTACATTTTGAATAGAGTGGAATTTTTTGGAATCCATAGGTAAGATTTGCAGTAATAGAATCCCAATTTAAATTTAAATGCAAGTGGATTCTAGATCTTTGGCCTGTCATGAAGAGACCTCTTCAAAACAAATAAGAAATCAAGCAACAATAGGTCATAGACAAGTTTGGTGATCTTTTTTTACATTTTCTTCTGTCAAGTGTTCTAGACTTATTTATTAGCAGAACACAAGTTCTATGTAGGTGGAAAGTGTATTTTCTTATTTTCAACTCTAGAATGTGGCAGCTTTAAGTACTCCCACGTGTAAGAGCTATATTATGATAGTCCTCCCTGTCCGTGGGCACGGAAGAAAGAGGAGAAAGATGCTCTGTGATGGCCCAAGGATAGATATCGGGTTATCCTTGCACACTTCTGCTCTCAAAATGACCAACTCACCAATCACTTATCCTTTCCAGGAATTGGAGAAAGGGAGGTGGTAGCGAAAATGTAGAATGTTACAGGATAGTTTGCTAAGTAGGAAAATATAAATCTTTTAAAGCACAGCATTACTTATACATTCCAATACTTTCTATTCTTCTTGCACAACTGAAGGTGGTCTCATTTCAACATAGGAAGATAGGAGCACATACAGCAGTTCAGAAGCCCCATCTCTGCTTTCCTCACACAAGACTTCAAAGCAGAATGAGTGGTTTGCCTTCAACTTACATCTAATTCCTGTAGATGCATGAGGAAAGTGATTGCTTTAATTACATTCCCTGAGACAGCAATGATAGACAAGTATGACCACAAATCATAATATAATATCATAAAATTTGACTATGGCACTTTTCAGTAACTATAATTTGATGTTTTAGACAAAGAGAATAAAAGATTTATAAATCTTTGCTTATTTTATTTCAGTTCCTTCAGGAATTAGTGACAACTTCAGGTGTCTCCTCTCTTTGACTTCCAACTCATGCTGGAAATTTACAGCAATACTTGCCAATATCTTTGCATCACAGATTGTTCCTCCTGGGACTTATAATTTGCTCAAGCTGTGTTTGTTGATGAGTCTAGTACAGACAGGAGACCGTAACAAGAAACTGGAAGACTGCTTGGATATTTTAATTGTAACAAGTGATACTTTACTTATAGACAGGTAAAATATGTGCTATGAATTTTTCAAATTACAAATTGCTCACAAATGGGCTGGAGAGATGGCTCAGTGGTTCAGAGCACTGTCTTCTACTCTTGCAGAGGCCCTGTGTTCAATTCCCAGCACCCACATGGCAGCTAACAATTGTCCCATAACTCCAGTTCCAGAGGATCCAATGCCCTCTTCTGGCTTCCGTGGGCATTGCACACATGTGCAGGCAAAAAACTCATAAAATAAAAATAACTGAAATCTATCTAAAAACAAAAACAAACTGCTCACAGATTTGTATAAATTCTTCCCACTATTATTATTAAAAATTGATATTTAGAATTCACATGAACACTCAAGTATTTAAATCAATTTTTAATAAAATTCAAAGCTTTTAAAACATGGATTGAGAACTAGGATATTTGATTTTTAAAATTTTGAGACTCTAACCTCAAAATTTCAACCTGTTTTTCTACTCAGAGACAAATATATCTTCCCTCAGCTTCATTTTCCCATATTCTCTAGATGAGTATTCTGCTTTCATACCTTGTTTTATTTTTAAAATAACCTTCCCTCTAAGATACAGAAGTCATTTCTTTTTTTTCCCATTCAATAATGTGGATTTACTGTCCTTGAATAAGGCTGTAAAAAACAAGATCAATTTACTTGGAGGTCAAGGGTCATCTTCCTAATATGTGCGATCCATGCCTACTTAGCATTCAGGGGTCCCCTCTAGCAAATACCTTTTAAAAAGAAGTTATTTAAATGTCACAAAGCTAGGAATAAGTTCTGTATATTAATATCGTACATGTAACAAATTTATAGAATTTAAATTTTTAAATTCAAATTAACATTAACATATTTGAACAGATGTTTTGCTAAAATTAAATCATCACTGGCAATGTCAATATGGTGTTAAATGCAACAGATTGCACCAATTTATTCTTCCACTAACAGAACATAAGAATATTTGCTTCCTCTCAGCCTCACCAACTTGAGTAGCATAAAGCTTTAAAGTTTGCCTTCTAATGGAGAGAAAAATGATTATTCTATTGAAGTAAAACTTGCATTTCTTTAATTGGAAATAGTAACCATAATTTAGGAATTATTAAGCACATTCTTATGTGAACCTTTTTTGATTACTGTTTATTTTTCTATTAAATTATTTATCTGTTTTCTTAATGATTTGTGATACCTATTGCAAATTAAGACTTGTTTCTTTTCCTGTTTTTCATCAACTTTTGGCTTTCTTTTTTTTAAAATTTCTGGCTATTCTTATAAAGGCATTTTGGGTTATATGAAAAATTTGTTTCTGTGGTTGGTTAGTTTTAGATGTTTTATATATAATGAAGTAGTCAGATATTATAATTATTAAAAACCATGGATTTTGACTAGTGTATATACTCTTATAACCATACCCATAATAAAATATTTCATCACTCTAAAAAATTATTTTATTTTCTCTTCCAGTTATTCTTATCCCCATGAAGGATTTCTGTTATCATAAATTAATTTTCCTGTTCTTGAACTTCATATAAATGGAAACTTACAGTGCATACTCTTTTGAATATAGTCTCTCTTATTCAACATGTTTCTGAGATGGATCCATTGCATGTATCAATAGTTCATTGCTTTTATTAATTAATATTCCACTATGTGACTATGCCACAATTTGTTTATTCTACTCCTAATGATGGAGATCTGGGTTTTGCATGTTTTATTATAAATTAACTGCTCTGACCATTTTAACTCTGGGTGTGTGCATGTGTGAGAGTATGTGTGTGTGTGTGTGTGTGTGTGTGTGTGTGCACTAGGGATCAGTTTCAGAGCCTGGCACATGCTAGGTAAACCCTTGTCTGAGCCATACTCCCACTTGAATCCCTGGTGTAAATATTCTTATGTAAGTCTTTTTGTGGGCTGTGTTTCTTTTTTTATTTTGAATAAGTACTTAGGACTAGAATTTCTGAATCATAAGACAGATGTCTATGTACTTTTATAACAAACTGCCAAATAGTTTTCCAAAGTGGTTGGGCCATTTTACATTCCTGCCAACAGTGTAAGGATTCTATGTCTTCCTTCTTACCAATAGTTGGTGTTGTCAGTCATTTTTATATGAGCTTTTCAGGTAAATGTGAAATGGCATCTCATGACTCCAACTTGCATTTCTCTAATGACCACTGATTTAAGCTGGTTTTCATGTTTATTGACCCCTTGTATGTCTTCTTTTCTGAAGTGTCTGTTCAATTCCTTCACTCGTTTTTTTAGTTAGGTTGTATTAGATGCATGTTCTTTGTCACAAAAATGTAGTATGAAATTCCCACTTCTTTGGGGTTGTTTTCTTGTTGTTTTGAGACAGTGTCTCCCTGTGGCCCAGCCACAATTTTGAGAGAAATTTCCAACTTTGAAGCTTGCTTTTTATGAGTTTCCTTAAAAGTGTCTGTAATGAAAAGCCAGGCATGGTGGTGCACACTTTTAATCCCAGTATTCAGGGAGTAGAGACAGGCAGAGCTCTGTGAGACTGAGGTCAGCCTGGTCTACATAGTGAGTTCCAAGCCAACTAGGGCTACAGGGAATACATGTCTCAGGAAACCAAAAGAAAGTATTTGTGATGAGCAAACTTTTTCACTTTGATAAAGTCCAATTTATTTTTTCTTTTATGTTTCATGTTTTCTGGGTTCAATTTAAGAAAATTTTGCAGTGGACTTGGTGGCAAGCACCTTTAATCCCAGCACTTGGGAGGCACAGGCAAGTGAATCTTTGTGAAGCTAACCTGGTCTACACAGTGAGTTCCAGTCCAGCCAGGGCTACCTAGTAGTAAGACCCAATTTCCAAAAGAAAATTTTTGCCTACCTTAAGGTCATGGAAAATTTGTAATGCTTTCTTTATAAAAGCATAATATTTTAGTATTTTTTAGACAAGGTCTTATTATGCAGCCCTGGCTGGCCTGGAACTCATTATATAGTCCAGGTTGGCCTAGAACTCACAGAGATATATTGACTTATGCCTCTGAATGCTGAAATTAAGATGTGCATACCCAACTGTATTTTAGCTATTTATTAGGTATTTTCTCTAAACCAAGTTAACTTTTTCGTTCGGTGTGTACATTTGCTTGATGTCGGGGTGGGGAAGGGTGCACATGCCACAGTATGGTTGTAGAGGTCAGAGGACAACTTTGTGAAGTTGGCTCTCTACTGCACCTTTACAAATGTTCCAGAGATTGAACTCTAGTTGCCAGGCTTGAGCATCAAAGTGCCTACCCCTGAGCCATCTTGCTGGCCCTTGAGTTAACTTGTGTATATGGTGTGGAGTACTGTAAAAGTTCATGTTTTTTTTCTATGTACTTTTTCAACATCATTGGTTGGTAAGACTTTCCTTTCCTCATTCCATGATTTTTAGTACCATGTTTGAAAATTAATTGAACTAGATAGAAACTGAGTACAAAATCAAACTGAATATAAATCTATTTGAACTTTATTTTCTGTTATTTTGGTTTGTCTGTGCTTATGCCAATACTCTACAGTCTTAATTACTGTATCTCTATGGTCAATGTTGAAATCAGGTGACACAACTTTATTCTTCTCTAGATTTTTTTGGTCTTTTTTTTTGAGACAGGGTCCCCCTGTAGCCCCAGCTGTCCTGGATTCACCATGGAGACCAGGCTGGCCTCAAACTCACAGAGATCCGCCTGCCTCTGCCTCCTGAGTGCTGGGATTAAAGGTGTGTGCCACCATGCCTGGCTCATTCTCTAGATTTTTAAAAATTATATTATATTCTTTGTATTTATAAAGTCTAGAAATAATATGCTAATATCATAAAAAGAGTCTTTAAAGATTTTGGTTGCTGAGCCAGGTGTGGTGGCACACACCTGTCCAGCACTTGGGAGGCAGAGGCAGGTGGATCTCTGTGAGTTCAAGGCCAGCCTGGTCTACATAGTGAGTTCCAGGATAGCTGGGGCTACAGGGAGACCCTGCTTCAAAAAGACAAAAAAAATTTTTGGTTGCTATTGTATTTAATTTATAAATCAGCTTTAGGGAGAATTTTCCTCTTAATAAATATTCCAATCCATGAATATGGTATAGCTCTCCATTTCTTTAGGGTTTTGCTTTATTTCAGCAATGTTTCATATAGTTTGTTAAAATAACTCAGTAGTTAAGAGCACTGGCTGCTCTTGCAGAGGTCCTGGGTTTAATTCCCAGCACCCACATGGCAGCCTACTACTATCCATAACCATATATATATATATATATATGCTCACATAGTTTGTAAGACTCTTAAATTGACTCTTAAATTATTTGATTTAAATTTTTTTAATTCCTTTATTTCTATTTTATGTGTATGAATGTTATGCCTGCATGTGTGTAAGGGTACTCATGTCATGCAGTGTCCACAAATGACAGAAGGGGGCATTGGATCCCCTGGAACTGAAGTTATGAACTGTTGTTAGCCATCATGTGGGTGCTGGGATTCGAACCTGGGTCTTCTGCAAGAACAGTCAGTGCTCTTACCTGCTAAGCCATCTCTCTAGCCCCCAAATTTTTTGATTTTTATGTTATTAAAATAGTTTTCTTAATTTCATTTGCATTCATTTCTTATGAATATGTAAAAATGAAACTATTCTTGCATTTTGAAGTATCCTGTAACCAGACATTAGTAGTTTTAAATTTTTCCTCAATTGATTAAAATGTGTAACCGAGCTGGGCGTGGTGGTGCATGCCTGTAGTCCCAGCACTTGGGAGGCAGAGGCAGGCGGATCTCTGTGAGTTCAAGGCCAGCCTGGTCTACATAGTGAGTTCCAGGACAGCTGGGGCTACAGGGAGACCCTGCTTCAAAAAGACAAAAAAAAAATGTGTAACCGAATTTAGGTCCTGTTGTTTCATCTCACTGAGTTGTTGCCTGGCTGCTTATTAGAATGGCGTTAGTTTTAAAATTTATCTACAGCTAAGCACCCTGGTGTATATTTATAGTTCAAGCTACTTGGTAGGCAAAGGCAGGAGGATCATTGAACTCAAACATTCAGAAACAGCCCAGGTAGCATAGTAAGACTTTGTTTTAAAATAATAATAATAATAATAATAATAATAATAATAATGATGATGATACCTATAAGCTGGAGCTGTGGTCCCTCCCGTGAGACAGAATTGTGGTTCCCTCGTGTGACCTGGAGTTGGTCCTCTCCTGTGAGCTGGTCCTGGGTATCCAGGCCCTGGTGTTGGACCTCTCCCATTATCAGGCACCAAGAGGTTTTCTGTTATTTTTCTGTTGATCTTCTACAGCCCCAGTATGCCTGTCACCTGTGCCCTAATTGTACTTCTAGAGATAATTGAACTTCTAGAGATAAAAATAACAGTCTGGGCTGGGAGTGGTGGTGCATGCCTTTAATCCCAGCACTTGGGAGGCAGAGGCAGGCGGATCTCTGTGAGTTCAAGGCCAGCCTGGTCTACATACTGAGTTCCAGGACAGCTGGGGCTATAGGGAGACCCTGTCTCAAAGAGACCAAAAAAAAGGGTCTGAGAAGTTTAAAAAAAATAGTACTGTAATAACTAAATTGATATAATTCTCAAACTAGAGATATGTAATTTGATCTTAGAATATAAATTCAAAATTCTGTGTCTACTATAATTTTTGAATTTTGTATACTGACAAAACTGTACTACCAAGCTTCAAAAATAATGTGAAATTTGTCACTGTTCCTATAATGTGACTTTGCCACTCACTCCCTTTCCAAATTCTCCATCTATAAAAAGTCAGTGTAATCATGTTACTTCTTAAAGATACCAATGCTAGTAAAATATTTTTTAATTTAAAAAAGGCATTGATAAAGCCAGGCATGGTGGCGCATGCCTTTAATCCCAGCACTTGGGAGGCAGAGGCAGGCAGATCTTTGTGAGTTCTAGGCCAACCTGGTCTACATAGTGAGTTCCAGGACAGCTGGGGCTACAGGGAGACCCTGTCTCAAAAAGGCCAAAAAAAAAAAGATAAAAATTAAAAAAAAAAATCTTATGACTGTGTACCACCTCTGAAAATTCTAATTTAAGTGGTTTGTGGGATGAGTAGAGATTGACATTGATTAAATAAATAAAAAACCCTCCCTACATGATTTTAATGTGGCTTGCAGCTGAGAACCACTGTTCTATAGGCTAGAAGAATTTCTTTCTAAATAGTATTCCTCTGTTTATATTCCTCCAAACTAATGTGGGGTTTTTTGTTGTGTGGTTTTGGTTTTGTTTGAAACAGTGTCTTACCATGTAGACCTGGCTGGTTGGAACTCACTGTGTAGACCAGGCTGACCTCCAACTCACAGGTATCCACTTGTCTCTGCACACAACCTACTCCCTACCCAGTGCTGTGATTAAAGGTATACACTACCATGCCTAGCCAAACTACTGTTTAAATTCCTTGAGATGATATACACGCGGGGTCTGTTTTCTAGTGTCTGCCTATCTACATCTAAGGGATGCTATCTCAGCTTCTTTTGCATTGCATGTCTATATCTGGTCATCACATGATTGCATCAAAGAGCCATCATTTCTGTAGCAAGGATTTAAGGATAGCTGTGTTAGCCAGACCTTTCATGCTATGGCAAGTACCCAAGAGAAACAATTTAAAAGAGGAAATATTTTTATGGCTAACAATTTCAGTTCATAATTTACTTGTTCCATTGCTATAGGCCTGTGGCGAGGCAGAATATCATGGCAATGCAACTGTAGTGGCAGAGGCAAACAGCTCATCTTATGGCAGACAGGAACCAGAGGGAAGGAGAGAAAAGAAGAGGCACAGTGTATCTTTTTAGGGCATGCCCCTAGTGGCCCATTTCCCTGAACTAGGCCCTACCTCCTAGTAATTTGGTCAAATTGTGAATCTGCTGATTAGGTAAGAACTCCTAGGATCCAAGCACTTCCCAAAAATCCATAAGTCAACCAACCTCCAACACAGGAGCTTTCGGGAGACAACTCAGATTCACCATAGCACTAAGCTAAAGTAAAATTCCTTTCTTATTATTTGAATTTGAGAATTAAACAGGTTGTGGCAATAAAGAAATGGATTAGAAACAAAAAAGGTTACATATGAAGAGTTGCTATCCTGGCTACACAAATAGCTCAGCTGTTAAGAGCACTTGCTGCTCTTGCAGAGGACCTGGGTTCAGTTCCTAGAACCCACAAGATGGCTAACAGGCATTACATGCATGTGGTACACTTATATACATACAGGCAAAACACTCAGACTAAAATAAAAATAAATACTTTTAATTACCATGTGCCATGGAGATAAAACTTGGGCAAAGACCAAGCCGGGCATGGTGGCTCATGCCTTTAATCCCAGCACTCAGGAGGCAGAGGCAGGCAGATCTCTGTGAGTTCAAGGCCATCCTGGTCTGCATAGTGAGTTCCAGGACAGCTGGGGCTACAGAGAGACCCTGTCTCAAAAAGACAAAAAAAAAAAAAAAAACTTGGACAAAATCCAAATGTTCTCAGAGAAACCTTGCCTAGACATATATTATATTCTTTGATCTAGTTAGTTGTATGTATAACTAAAAGTACCAGACTGGTGGAACTAACCTTCTTGGATGGTTAACAGCCGTACTTTGAGGCCTATACTAATTTGGTCAGAGGGACATAAAGGACAGTTTTTGCCCCTTGCCCTCCTAGGTCAACTAAGTTCCAGGGGACTATGAGCATCTCTCAAAATATCCTGTAACTGTGGTGAGTCACCTGTCCTCTTGATCAAGGAGACTGTGGAGACCCCATCAAATGGACTTGAATCAGTGTCCAGTCTATAAAGAGGAGGGTCAACACAGAGGAATCATTTCCTCCATGCTTCCAAGCGAAGCCAGCCATGGTCAAGTAGGACCTTTGACTTATCTTCACATAGACGGAAGTGGTAAAAGGAGCCAGGGGCTCCTCCCAAGCCCATGTAACTCCTGAGGAAAAGATCATCAAATGACCTTAAGAATGAAAATAAATTGGTTTATCTTGGTTAATTGTAGGGTCTTAAACACCCAGGAGGAAAGTATAACCAAAGATTAAAGGGGTCAATATAATTTTTCAAGAGTCCATATGTATAGCTAAAGGCTACATAACAAGAAACAATGCTAGACAGGAGATACCTTCCTTTGAGTTATTGGCCAGGGTGGCCCAAAAGACTCCCAGACAGTAACCCAGCATAGAACTGGGAAAATGAACAGCAGACCCCAATCTTATTTAAAGGAATATTGACAATTGATTGCTGCTAGATGAGGAGCAGCTGTTCTTCCTAAAACAAGGCTCTCTAGATAGGCTGACTAGATTCAGCAGATGGACAGGCACTGGGGCGCTGGGGGTGCTGACAACACAGTGGACAGTAACAAGGATGACAAGAGTATATGAGCTCCAGTGGGGGGGGGGGGCTTTGGGGGGGGGCCAATTGGGAAGGGGGTATATAGATGAATAAGATTGTTTGGGATGTTCTATATGATATACACACACAAAAAATCAACAAATAAAATGGCTTATATTTGAGGAGGGAACATAAAAGATTTATTTCATGTTAGTTAGTAGAGGTGATAAACATTACCATTGAAATCTACCCAATGACTTTATATCCATACTCAGGTGCCAAGAATCCAAGTGTAACTGACTGTGACTAGTAATAATCAGATACATAGAGATTAGAGACACATGTGCAAACATCTAAGCATTAGTAGCATTAAAAATGACTCTGTAGGAGACAGCATATTTTAAAATGAAATGGAGATCTTTTTTAAAGGTTAAAAACCCATTCAACTTTGGGCTGGAGAGTTGGCTCAGCGGTTAAGAACACTGACTGCTCTTGCAGAGGACCCAGGTCAATTCCCAGCACCCACATGCAGCTACGAACTATCCTTAACTCCAGTTCTAGGGGAATCTGAAGCCCTCTTCTGACCTCCGAGGCATTGCACAACACGGGTGCACTCATACATGCAGGCAATGCACTTGTACACATAAAATAAAAATAATAAAAAAAATTTAAAAAACCTCATTCAATTTTATGTCTTACAGGATTTATACTGAGTTCAATAATGTATAATTGTATTAATTCAGCTGTGAACCTAAAAATTTACAGCCACTTTTGAAAGACATGTATCCTTGCTCTGGAAATTGTTATTGAATATGTTAAAGCTGTAATAAAATGCTTCTTCTAATCATGTGGTTATTAAATAAAAAAAGTTTCACTAAAAAAAACAAATAATTTAAAAACAGAGTTGCCATGATACAAATAGGAAGTCAAGATAAGAGTAATGAAAAATTCTAAATATACCAAGGAAAGAAATCTATAAAAAGATAATAATCCATTTCAAAGGCTGCCTCTCTGTAACTTCTTCTGATTTCTTTCTAAGAAAAAATGATGCTTCCCTCTGGATATTCTGAAGACATTGTTTTTATTTTTATCCCATTTTATGTTATTTTTCTGTATCTCTCTAGGCTGTGAGTTGTCCAAGTAAAAGACCAAGCTTCATATATGTAATGTTTCATAGATATGAGATCAAATTAAATTTAAGCAGGTAGTTATTAACATGTAATGACTTCCAAAAATCAAATATTAAATAACAGGATCAAATAATTTATTTTTCCCTAGACTTTTGAATTTTAGCATGAATCTTATTTCCCGTGGTATACATCATCCAGTCTCTACTGAAGTTTTTCCTACTGTGTCCAGAAATAAGTATGGAACTGGAGCAGTTAGCATTCAAGCTGGCAGTGCTCTGCTAGCTAAAGGTGGCATCTGCTTTATAGGAGACCTGGCTTCACATAAAAAAGATAAACTTGAACAACTTCAATCAGGTAAACATTCTTTTCTCAAATTAATTTTCACCTGTTTAACTTAGTCTTATCAGTGCCAAGGAATTAACAGTTAAGATAATATTTCACATGTTTTAGGAGATAAAAGTTCTACCAAATGTCATTCCTCATTTTAGTTTTAGAAATAAAGCTAGGAATTTAATGTGAAAATGCACTGTTTTAACCTTTGCTCTGAGTTCTAATATATGACTTTATTTAGGGCCAGTTGTGCTTCCTCTTGTTTTTACTATTTTATTTATTGTTTTTATTTTTTATGTGTATGAGTGTATCTCCAACATATAGGTAAGTGCACCTGTGTTGTGCAATGCTTGCGGCAGACAGAAGTGGCTGTTGGATCCCCTGGAACTGAAGTTATGGGCAGTTGTTAGCTGCCATGTGGGTGCTGGGACTTGAACCCAGGTCTTCTGCAAGAACAGTCAGTGTTCTTAACCGCTGAACCATCTTTCCAGTCCCTGCTTCCTCTTGTTTTATTACATCATCTAAGACTTTAGCACAATGTGGAAAACTAGTGGAGAGGTGTCCCTCCCTGCTTTGTTCCTGGTCTTAGTAGAAAAACTTCAAGTTTCTCACCATTAGGAATGATGATAGCTGTATTTTTGTACAACTTTAAAAATCAAGCTGAAGAAACTCTTTTATTTTAGTTTGCCAAGATGTTTTATTATCAGTGTTGGATTTTATCAGATGCTTTTTCTTGTTTCTGTTAATGTGATTTGTGATTTTTTTCTCCTTGAACCTATTAATATGATAGCTTACTTTGAATACTTTTGAATGTTGGACCAGAATAATATATTTCATATAGACCCCACTTGATTTGGGGTATATAATTGTGTGAATTTTCTGGAAAGGTGTAAAAGACATGCCTGCCTCCAAATTGGGTGGTGCCAACTTACCAAAGCATGACTCAAACATTGATAAGTAAATGCATTTATTAGAAGTTACTTATAGAGCATTTGGTAATTTACAGGCTTTTATACTCACCAAACTTCTATTTTATAGAGCTCTGATTTAAGAAGTACCTAGCATAGAACATAAGCAAATCAGACCTAGAGAGGAACTATGTCTTCGAGAATACTTAGTCCTTGTCCTTATTAGAAATATTGAAGACTTCAGTAAACACTCAGATCATGGGAAGTTGACTTTGTTTTGCTGGAGACTGACACATACTATCAGTGTACAGAATGACTACATAGCAGCCTGCTACAAAATGGTGTTACTTTGACTAGTGTTAGTTTTCTTGTTGCTATGACTAAATACTTGACAAATGCATCTAATAATCTTGAGGAAGGAAGTGTTTATTTTGGATCACAGTTTAAGGGCTCAATCCATCATGTCCGGAAAGGGACAACGGCAGAAGCTCAAGGCAGCTCATCATACTGCACCATAGTCAGAAAGCAAAGAAAGACGAATGCCTGTGCTCAGCTTGCTTTCTATTGTCTCCCATTTATTTATGTATTTGTGTATGTGTATGTGTGTGTCTTTGTCTGTGTGTGTACAAGTGCATGTATGTGTCACTGCATGCATGTAGAAATCAGAGGACAATTTGCAGAAGTAGGTTCTCTCCTCTACCATGTGGGTTCTGGGCATTTAATTCAGATTATCAGACTTGGCAGCAATTGTCTTTACCTGCTGAGTCCCTTGCTTTCTCCTTTTTATTCAGCTCAGGACCCCTAGCCCATGAAATAGTACTACCCACATTTAGGGTGTATCTTCTCACCTCAGTTAGCCTCATCTAGAAAATCCCTCATAAAAATGCCCAGAGGTGTATCTCTTCAGTGATTCTAGATCTTGTCAAGTTGACAGTTTTAACCATCACACTAGATGGAGGACTATTTCCCTTCAATTAATCTTTTATGTATTGTTGAATTTGGTTTGCTGTTAATTTGTTGAGGACTTTTATATTTATGAGAGATACAGGTCTGTGGTTTTCTTTCATACAATGCCTGTATCTGGTTTGTTAGGATAATGCTGGTTGAGCCAGATTTATAACTAACTATATATGAACAGCTATGGATCGGGCAAAGAGCAGTTAGGGGCTTGCCTTCTTGGCATACCAACATAAATGTGCAAGAATGCTCAGGAAATAAGGTATATCAGTTTACTTTACAAAAGAGAAAGGAGTGTAGTAGCTAAGAAAAGAAAAAGTGTCAATATACATAGTTGGTATGGAATATATTCAGAATACAGAAATTATAGTTTCTTTAAGTCGGTAATCTAAAAAACAAGCAACCTTCAGGCTCAGTAGTAGAGTGCATGCTTAGCTTGTGTGAGTGCTGACCATCTTAGGCCCTCGGGGAATAAAATGAAAACCACAAGGAGATGCCAACTGGCATACGCAGATCATAGAATAAGTACCTTTTCCAGAAAAGCCTGGAAGTTGGTTTAAAAATTCTGCTGTCAACTTTAAATTTTTTATAACTTTAGGCCTGGAGATATAGCTTATTTGGTAGAGTGCTTGTCTACAAGCCCTGGATTTGATCCCCAGTACCACACACACAAAAAAATTTTTTAACTAAATTTTCCTTTGATGTTGTACTTTTCAAAAAAGTTCAGTGAGACAGAAGAGCATAAGCATGCATGGAGGAAAGACGCCCATGCATGTATCAACAGTACCCTGCCACCCTCTTCCTACAGCATTCACAGTCACCAGCCTGCCTCCATGATAAATTTGTTCTCACTTTGATTTCACTTACCTCTTATTCAGTGTTCATATTCTTTATCACATCTTCAACTGAGTTAGAGGCTATGCTGTCCCTTTGAATCAGATTTGCCTCCTATTTCTATGGATTTGCCTATTGTGGACATTTTATATAAATTAAATCCTTCCATATGTGCCCATCTGTGACTGACTTCTTTCATTTAGCAAAATGTTTTCAGCTTATTTCATCCGTGTTATAACATGTATCAATATTTCATTTTTATTGTTGTAAAATACATATTACTTAAGATAGAAAATTAGGAAAACGTAGAAAAATATCTATCAACACAATGGGATATTGTTCAGCAATAAAAAGAATTAAAATTCTATTAATAGGAAAGTTCATAAAGACAGAAATAGAACAGAGATTACCAGGGGTCAGGGTCGGGGAAGAACAGCATCTAATGAGTATAGTTTGTATTTGGAATGATGAAATAGTTCTGGAAATGGACAGTAGTGCTAGATACGTAACACTGGGAATGCACTTAATGCCACTGAATTTCACACTCAATGGCTCAAATGGTTAAGCTAGGCATGGTGGTTGACATCTATAATCTTAGCACTCAGGAGACTAAGATAAAAGGATCAAGAGTTTTAGGCCAGTCTGAGATAGGTAGTAAGTCTGTGGCCAAGCCTGAGCTACATAGAACAACCCTATCTTAAACACACAAAACACACATTCTTATGAAAATTACCATTTGAGCCATTTTTCTTTTTTTCCTAAATATTTTTCTTACCTTGTACATTTTTATGGCAAGTGCTTTAACTTTAGCAGTATCTTGCAAAGCAATCAAATTTAATTTTGTCTTCACTATCTGGTTTAGATAGTCAAATTTTTAATTGAATTTTTGTGTACTCATACATGACATCTTAATCATCTTTATACCCCCTTCCCCATTGGTACCCTTCTATATCCCCTACACTTGATTTAATGCATTGTCATTTATGTTAAAGGCCTATCAAGTCAGTTAGTGTCCCATGATGTCCCTCAGTGCAAGTTTATCCACTGGGGTCTAGTCAACTTATGTAGAGTCACTCCCTTAAAGAAGGTCAGCTCTTCCTCACCCGGTAGTAATCAGCTGCCCAATAGTTAAGATTGGGCCCTGCTGCCCATTTCCATAGTTCTATGCTGGGATTTTTAGACAGTCAACTTTTATATGACAATATTTGTTATTGATTTGAGGACATACAGAATACTTAGAACACAGAATACTAGAGTGACAAAAATTTACAAGATTGACAACAAAAAATGTTAAGGATGTGCAGCACTGAGTTCTTACATAATAAGTAGCTAATGCCTTCTGTCTTAGTGTTGGAGAGCAGAAGCATCACAGCGTACATCCCAGGAAAGAAGTTTGGGGAGGATATTGATCAGCAAATGACCTTTCCCATTCAGTGCAGTTTTTGGTCTTTTGTTGATATGGATTCATCTTCAAGGAGAAATGCACAGAAAACCAGCACTCTCATTGGTCAGATGGTAAGGTCTATAATTTTGTTGTTAGAATGCTGTTTGGGAAGCCAGATGTGGTGGCTCACATTTGTAATGTTAGAACTTGGGAGGTAGAGGCAGAAGGATGAGGAGTTGAAGGTCATCCTCAGCTACACAGTGAGTTTGAGGCCAGCCTGGGCTATATGAGACCATGTCTCAAAAAAACATTTAAGCCAGGTGTGGTGGCGCATGGCTTTAGTCCCAGTACTTGGGAGGCAGAGGCAGGCAGATCTCTGTGAGTTTGAGGCTAGCCTGGTTAATATAGCAAGTTCCAGGCCAGCCAGGGCTATAATAGTGAGACCTTGCCTCAGCAGCAGCAGCAGCAGCAGTAGCAACAAAACCCACAAAAAAAATGTTTCTCAGGGAACTTAGTCACAGATTTTGCTGTTTCTTCTCCCCTCTGTCCTCTTCTTTCTTTTAGTTCCTTCCCTTCCTCTTCCTTCTTACTTTTTAGGTAAGGTCTTACCATGTAGCCAAGGGTGAGATATAAGTCACTCTATAGCCAAGACTGGCCTCAAATTTGCAATCCTGCTGAGTACTGAGGGCTGGAGTACAGGCATACACTATCATTCCCAGCAATATGTCCTCTTAATGTTTAATGGTTTTGTTATTAACCCATTTCTATACTTTGCTAGACAGGACACCTAAATAAGGATCTAGTTATGTAAAATTTTTCATATTTTTGTTTTGTCTGAGCTACATCCCTACCCCTAAAATGTTTTATGATTTTTTAGTCATGCAAATCAGATGTTTGTTCACTAGAAATTTCTCTGAATAGCTGAGAAATCGTGTGTGTGTGTGTGTGTGTGTGTGTGTGTGAAGTCAAAGTCAACTCAGGTGTCTTCCTTGACTGCTGGCCATCTTAGTTTTTGAGATGGGTTCTCTCTCTAGAGCTCACTGATCTGGCTAGACTGGCTGACCTGCAAGCCCAGGATCTTCTGTCTCTGTCTCCTCAGAACTGAGATTACAGGCACCTGCTGTGGCATCAGCTATTTTACCAGGATTCTGAAGAATCAAACTCAGTTCTTCATGCTCACACACCAAGCACTTTACCAACGGCACCATCTCCCAAACTCTGAGAAGTCTTTAATCATTGATATATAATAAAATACTCAATAAGGGCTTTTTTAAGAAAGTTAATTTCCATAAGGTTCCAGGTTTTGCAGAAATTGCTTTAAATTGTAATTAGTAATAAAATAATCAGTAAATACTTTACATACATTGTATATAAAATGATCAATTTGTAGTGATCTATTTCCAAATAGTTAGCTAGCTTACTGTTTGCCCTACCTTTTGGTTTGATGTAGGATTGCAGTTCAATTCCAGTTAACCTTGTGGAGGCATTTGTGTTATTGGTTAACTGCAATGAATCATCTTGCCACCCGCTTCTTCCTACTGTGCAACATACTTTAAAGAAAGCCACGGATCCTGAAGGACTGCTTTATTTAGCTTCTAAACAGTTCACAACTGAAGATTTTGAAAAGGTAAAGATAGATAAAATGCTTACCTAGAATGCCTATATCATTGATTCTCTATTTAGTTTTAATTTTTTAAAATATTTATTTATTATTTTTATTTTATGTGTATGAGTGTATTGCCTGCATGTATGTGAGTGCACCCATGTCACGCAATGCCAGTGGAGGTCAGAAGAGGGCTTCAGATTTCCCCTGGAACAGGAGTTGAGGATGGTTCGCAGCCACCATGTGGGTACTGGGAATTGAATCTGAGTCCTCTGCAAAAGCAGTCAGTGCTCTTAACTGCTGAGCCATCTCGCCAGTCCCCAGTTTTAATATTTTTACATTTATTATTTACTTGTTTGTGTGTGCATGTGTTTTTCATGTGTGTGGGAGCAAGGATGCCTGTTCCAGTGTGCACATGAAGGTCAGAGGATAACTTGTGAAGTTCAGTTCTCTCCTTCCACCACTTGGAATCAGGCTTGGCAACAAGTGTCTTTATTCACTGAGCCATCTCACCAAGTCCCTGCTTTGTTTCCCAATTAGAAGTCTCTTTGGGTATTTTTTTTTCTCTTTTAGGATTTTGATTGTCTGGCTGGATTTTTTAGACAGGGTTTAATGTAACCCAGGATGGCCTGGCATTCACTCACTATGTAACTGAGGCTGGCCATGAACTTTTTAAAAATGTGAGTATAAGTGTTTTGTCTGCATGTATGTAAGTGCACCTGTGTCATGAAATGCCCACAGAGGCCAGAAGAGGGCATTGGGCCTCCTGGAACTGGAGTTACAGACAGTTGTTAACTACCGCGTCAGTGCTAAGAACTGAATTCTCAGGTCTTCTCCAAGAGCAGCCAGTGCTCTTAACTGCTGAGCCATTTCTCAAGTTCCCTGGACTTGAACTCTTGATGTTCCTGCCTCTGCCTCTCAAGTGCTAAGACTATAGGCATGTGCTATCATGCCCAGCTAGAATTCTTTCATACCAGTTTGCTTCCAAATTTTGAACAATTTAAGGACGTTTTATAGAAAAACTACTTAGGGGCTGGATAGATGGCTCAGCGGTTAAGAGCACTGACTGCTCTTGCAGAGGACCCAGGTTTGATTCCCAGCACCCACATGGTGACTACAAACGTCCTTAACTCCAGCTCCAGGGGAATCGACACCCTCTTCTGACCTCCTCGGCATTGCATGACACGGGTGCACTCACATACATGCAGGCAATACACTCATGCACATAAAATAAAAATAATAAATTTATAAAAAAAAACTACTTAGGATTATAATTAAACAACTGTGTAAGAAAACATTAAAATGTTAAGTTTATTACTTGTACTACTATCCATAGCTTTAAAGAGCTCAATTTGCCAAAACAGAATATTTCTATAGAAAATTATGATAGACCTTGTGAATATATATAGTTTTATGACTATTCAAGTGTTTTCCTTATGAATGCTTTCAGAGTTCTGATTTTCAGGAATATCTAGCATAACTTACTAACCTGATTTACTTTTCTAACATATTGAAAACATAAGGCATGTTCAGAAGACCAGAGAACAGATGATGTATTCAGAAATATGCACTGAATAAAGTATCTGAGTAGGTTAAGCACAGGGTGCGGGATATTTGGGAAATGGAAGTTTATACTATTAAAATTCTTTTGGGGGAGCTGGAGAGATGGCTCAGTGTTAAGAATAGTGGTTGTTCCTGCAGAACACCCGGGTTTGAATCCCAGCACCCACATGGCACCTAACAACTGTCTGTAACTCCAGTTCCAGGGGATCTGATCTGACAGCTTCTTCTGACCTCTGCGGGCATTGCATGATATGGGTGCACTTACTTACATGCAGGCAATACACGCATACACATAAAATAAAAATAATAAAATTAAAAAATTCTTTGGGGTGGGGCTGGAGAGATTGCTCAGGGATTAAGAGCACCAGCTGCTCTTACAAAGAACCTGGATTCAGTTCCCAGCACCCACATGGAAGCTAACAACTGTCCATAACTCCAGTTCCAGGGAATTTGACATCCTCCTCTGACCTCACAGGCACTGCATGACATAAATACACTTACATTCATGCAGTCAAAGCATTCATACACATAAAAATTAATAAATAAAAAAATTTTTTCTTCATATTGCCTACCTTGTTAACATGTTGCTTCAATAAAAAGGTTGAAGTAAGGCAGACTTTAAAATGCAGTGTTTCAGTTACATATATTAGGCTAGAAATAGCAGTATTTATGATACAAAAGTTGTTCTTTTGATGTGTAAGAAAGAGTAGTTAGCCTCTAAGGATTAGAGTACTAGACAAAGTACTAGACCCAGAAATTTTTGGCCAATCTTTTCCTGAAGATAATCATCTATGAATTTATTAGCTAGGTATTTACTAAACACTTCACATATATGAGCCTATTTCTGTTTATAGTCTTGCACAAATACAAAATGTCTCCTTTAAATAGCTTATCATTTGATAGGGATGGAAACAAGATACATGAAACAATTAAGGGTCAACTTTAAGTGCTTAGCTGAGTGGTGCTATCTGTAAGTATATTTGGAAATCAGAAACAAAGATATTAACACAGAGTGCACAAGTTTGGAAATTTTCAGGGAGGAGGTAGAGGTTTCCAGGTTAATGACTGTGCTGAAGAAATATTCTCTTGACAAAAATTATGATTCAGTGGGTAAAGGCACTTGCCATCAAGCCTGACCACCTGAGTTTGATGCCCAGAACTCTACACTCATGTCATGATGTAACATGCTGCCCACCTCCCCAAATAAATATATGTAAATTTTTAAAAAAGAATTACTCTTGGGGCCAGAGAGATGGACCAGTGGCAGAGCACCAGAGTTTGGACCCCACACCTCATGGCGGCTAACAACTGTCCATAACTCCAGTTCTGAGGTATCTGATGCCCTCTTCTGGCCTTCATGAGCATTGCACACATAGTTACATACATGCAGGCAAAACACTCATACACATAAAAATAAATTTAAAAATTAAAAAAGAATTATTCTCTACCCAGATCTTCCTGAATCATCAGATTCCATCTTCATAGCAGTTAACACAGTGCCTCCCTCATTGCACGTGTACAGTTAAGTGTTCTTTGAAAAGAAGGAAGGGAAGTAAGGAGAACATTATAAATAAATAAACAAAGGATTAAACTATCCAAAAATGAAATAGGCTTCTGGGGGAGGTCTTTCTCCCACTGGAAGTACAGCCAGTCATTCAAATTCATTGCATAGAACACTTCTGTACTGTGAGAGAGATTATTCTAGGTAAGCTTTAGTATCCTTTATAAAAGAAGGCTGTAACTTAAAGTGTTCAGTGACTTGGAACTGGCACCTGATATTTACTTAATTTTGATGTAAAAAATATTCAAACTTTAAAAAATAAGATACCAATACACTTTGGAGTTTTAATGATTCCATAATAAAATTTAAATCTCTTAAATTTTTTATACTTTTAATATAGCTACTGGCTTTTGCAAAGAATTTGAACATAGAATTCAGCTTGGAGGCAGAAAGAATGATTCATGGCTATTATCTAGCAAGTCGCAGAATCAGAACAGATTCTATATATGGATCCAAACTGTCAGCATCTGCATTAAAATGTTTGTAGGTATTCAACTCCTGATTTTAAAGCCCAAATTAACTTTTAGATATGTATTTAATTAACTTGTCTTTTTTCACTTGTTCCTCTGTTTGATTGCTGATTGGTTGGTTATTTACCTTGTTCCAAAAGAATTCAAGATGGCTTAATGATTTCTTTTATTATAATTTTATATCATTTGCACCTCTAATAGTTTTCTCTAAATTGTTTTTATTGAATCTCCTGTGTGAGATGGACCTGAGAAAAATGCAAATGTTTTAGAAGCCCTGCTAACTGCTATTTTTTGTCTGGAGAAAAAGACATTCTATACTTATATGCCTCAGTTTACACATAAATATATTGATCCAAAAATATGGCAGTTTTACTATAACTTTGCCTTTTCATATTATATAATACTGAGGGTGGAAATGGGTTTATGTTTTAGCACAGTAAAAGAACTTTCTCTACCTGAAAAGTGTCATGAGTCTTACATTTTTCTCCCCTTCTATAGACATGTACCTTATAGCACCATATTGCTTGTATGGAGAAGTAAAGCTTAACATTACATACTCTCCTTTTGAAAAGTGTATATATAGTCTGATCTGGTCAATATTTTCAGTAGTTTTAATGAGCACATTAGGGAAACAATAATCAAATGTCTTAAGGGATATTGGAGAGACCTTCATAGGTTTGAATTATGATCTTAATTTAGAAAGAAAAAAGTTAAGATAGATGTAAGGTCCTTAACTAGGTCCCCAATCTTCCTAATACAAGTGTAAATGTGTGAGAAGAGGGTGATGCCATTTAATCTGAAAAAGACTTGAGATTTCAATCTGTTCATAATTAGTATGAATAGACAATGAAATATGACTGTTACCATGTTGAATTGATGTTGTATGAATAGAATGTCTTACAAGCAAGAAAACAATAGTTCTACCTCACCTGCACTCTGATGATCAAATCATACACAGAGTACTGTTCTGTAAAGGATTAACCAAATCACGTCACAAGGAGAGTAGCCAAATAGTGAGGGGTTGAAAATTATGTTTCATGGTTAGTGTGTTACTTGTGCTGAAACCCTGGGCCTCATACCAGGCAAGCACTCCACCTCTGAGCCATACCACATTCCTCCTGACATTACAGGTACTAGGACTATTTAACTCAGAGAAAAGAAAACCCAGGGAACTATGGAAGTTCAGTGAGTATTTGAAGAGTTATCATTTTTTGCTCTGTAGTTCCAGCAGATAAGACAAGAGACCAGTGGGTAGAAACTACAGTGATACTAATTTCAGTTAAAGATTTATGTAAGCTTTGTAGGTTAGTTACAAAAATTTGATCTTACTTGGTACCTCCATTTTATAGTTGATGCACTCACCAAAAGAGCCCTTAAAAGTCAAATAATTTATGCCAGAATCACACAATTAGTAAATTCTGCAGATTAAGCTTTAATTTTCTTAATCTCAAATCCAGCAGTCATTCAAATACCTCACATCTGCCTAATGAAAGCTGGGGATGTTTCAGGTAATCAAAGCAGTTTACATTTTAGAAAATTAAGAAGTTAACCCAGGAAACAGTGGGTGTTGGAAAAATTCACAGGAGACTAGGCACTAAGTAGCTCTGGCTTGTGTGACAGGAGCTTGAACTTTGAACTCTAAGGTTCTGTGAGGACTTCAGATAAATGAAAAACTGGGTGAAGGCATTGAGGGTGTGTCCATAAGAGATATTTATAGGGTTGTTTTCCCTAATTGTGTATTTATCTGAGTAGAATTTGGGGGAGGGGATGTGGAACTCAAACTGAAGCCAAGTGTTTGATAAGCTATAACACTTGCTTCTTCTGGCAAAATTTAAGTTGGTGGGAAAGAGATACCTTAAAAAGAAATTTAAAAGCACACACACACAAAACTTGCTGATCTGTAATGTGTGGCTCATGCTATGTCTTGGCTGTTTCTGTTAACATATGTATTATTTTTTTGTAATAACATTTTTATTAGCATCAGTTTTCTTTTTTAGAGTTTCTTTATCTGAAGCTCACTCTCGACTGAACTTAAGGAATAAAGTGCTCAAAGAAGATGTACTAATTGCAGTCTTATTATTTGAAACATCTCTTACACTGAAATATGGTAATCCAGTTATTAATGATATTTAAACTTAATATTCTTAGTTTCATCGATTACATGCATTGTAAATATTTCAAAAAATAATAAACCTCTATTAGTCACAACTTACTTGAATTTGAACATTACTGATTGTTTATAAGCAATACCAGCTGTTGCTGTTTGTGGAGAGTCTCACCTTGTAGCCCAGGCTGGCTTTGAACTCAAGAGTCATACTAGTTCTGCCCCCCAAATGCTAGAATTACTTGTGCAGTCATGCTGGATAGTTGCATCATCTCACAATAAGCTCATTGTGCATGATTGTTGTTTTATTTTTGTCACGCCAAGCCTTACAATATAGCCCAGGTTCATCTTAGACTTGCTATCTTCAAGCTACAGCCTCCCTGGTGCAGAGATTAAAGGCCTGTGCTACCCTGTTACAGAATCCTCAGGGAAGGGCAGGAAAGCTGGCTCTTGAGTTAAGAGCACCTGCTGCTCTTTTGGGGGTTTAGGAACCCAGTTTGGTTCCCAACACCCACATGGCTGCTCAAGTCCCTATAACTCTAGCTCCAGAGGATCCTCTTGTAGCCACAGTGGGCACTCACACACATGTAGCATACACATCAAAAGAAAAGAAAAAGGTTGTTTGATTTAGACAAGTGTAGAACAAGGTTTAAAGTTCTAAAAGATCTTGGTAACATGTTAATAAAATATAAAGGTAGCTTGAGCACTAAATTGCTTTAAAGCAAATTTGAGCACTGAAGCCCTAGGAACTTATAAATCACTAAGTTACCTCCTTTCCAAGGGAGATAGATTGTAAATTTTATGTAGATTTTAGGGATTAATGACTGCCAGAAAAGATTATCATCCTCAATTAGTTTAAATTGCCATAAGATAAAAACATTGGTTCAAATCAATAATAAGTGAGACATTTTTATTTTCAAAAACATTTCATTTATTTTTATTTTATGAGTGTATTGGCTGCATACACCCATGTCATGCAATGTCCAAGGAGGTCAGGAGTTGGATCCCCTGGAACTGGAGTTACAGATGGCTGTTAGCCACCATGTGGGTGCTGGGAATTGAACCCAGGTTCTCTGCAAGAGCAGTTAGTGCTCTTAACCGCTATCTCCCACCCTTTTTCTTATTTTTACTTCTCTTATATTGAAGACCACATTTTGTCAAATCTAACACATTTTTTATACCATAAAGATGTGTGCCAGGGCTGGGTATGGTGGCACATGCCTTTAATCCTGGCACTCGGAAGGCAGAGGCAGGTGGAGCTCTGTGAGTTCAAGGCCAGCCTGGTCTACACAGTGAGCTCCAGGACAGCTGGGGCTACAGGGAGACCCTGTCTCAAAAAGACAAAAATAAATAAATAAATAAATAAATAAATAAATAAATAAATAAATAAATAATAAATAAAAAGTTTCAGTAATAAGATAAAACTGTATGTCTTTAACTGCTCTTCAAAGGACCCGAGTTCAGTTCCCAGCACCCATGCAGCCATCTATCACTCCAGTTCCATGAGCTCTCCTGGCCTCCACAAGCACTGCATTGGACATAGGATCACAGACATACATGCAGGCAAAACACTCATACACACAAAACAAAAAAATAAAAATTTTATAACTTTAAAAGTAGTTATATAATATTAAGGACTCATGGTAAAATATGACAGTATTATCTATCACTTGAATGTTATCAAAACTTCATCGAAACATTTAAGAAAGTATTTAAGAGAACTAAAAAGAATGTTTTCTTCTTTAATTACTTCTGTTTGCATAATTTCAGTTAGGTGTTCCTGATTCTCAACTCTTAAGTAAAACAATGTTACCTTATTGCTTAAAGTTGAGTTTTGTTATGTTTTCATATACGTCATTATACTTTGTTCTTACTGTTCCTTATTAACCTGCCCCCCCATTCGTACCCCCATCCTATTGTTGGTCCCCTTCCCCCCTAAATAATATAAATAGTAAATAAATGCAACAAAGGAGACACAGAAAGGAGAAAAACAAAGGACAAAGGATTAGTGAAAGGGAAAGGAGGGAGAGTGCAGAAGAATGTGATGGAAGGAAAAGAGCAGATTAGAAAATGGGAGACTTCCCACTACAGGTCAGTGTAAAAGGAGACAAATGTGAGATGGAGAGCAAAAACAAAAATTGAGTTTTATTCAAAAATAAGAACAATTAAAATCTTACTAAAATATGGAGAAAAGGAGAGACATGGCACAAAAGTAAAAACTAAAAATTTAAAGGAAAATATGATTACCAAACAATGGAAAAATACATAAAACCAAATTAGATAAATGTATGAAAAGGAAATTTGAAAAATTTGTCTTTGTCTGAGACAAGGTCTTCCTGTAGCCCCAGCTGACCTGGAACTGTAGATCAGGCTGTAGATCAGGCTGACCTCAATCTCAGAGATCCACCTGCCTCTGTCTCCCAAGTGCTGGGATTAAAGGTGTGCATCACCACACCCAGCTCGAATAAAAAACATTTTAAATATGATAAAGCAGAAATATCGCTTAAAGTGTAAAATGAAAAAGGACAAAAAATTAAAAGTTTAGAAAGGGAGTATTATATTTTTGAAATATAATTGTCTTTAGTGAATCTGAAGAATATGTTGGAGATGGGTTGAAAAAGACAAGTTAGGAAATTGTAGTCCAGCCAGTAGATAAATGGGAGCTCTTTGACTGGGTGGAGAGTAGACAAAGAAATTAGTGAGTCAGAGATACACCTTAGATGCAAAATCCAATAGGATTTAATTAGAACTCAGGTACAAGAGTGGAGGAACAAAAAATTAAGGGAAATGCCCACGTCCCCACCTAGATGGGTGAATGTTGTTTACCAAGACTAGGAAGAAAAAGTTTGGAAAAATCAAATTCTAGATGTGTTTATGACAGAAATTCCAATAGATAAAAGAATCTTAGGCTGGAGACATAACAGGTAAAGGCAAAAGCTATCAAGCCGACAACCTGTGTCTAGGACCCACTGGGTGGGATAGTACCTATTCCAAGTCATCCTCTGAGATCCAAAAACACAGAGGGGGGGGAGAGAGGAGAGGAGGGGGGGAGAGGGAGAGGGGGAGAGAGAGAGAGAGAGAGAGAGAGAGAGAGAGAGAGAGAGAGAGAGGAGAGAAAGTGGGGGAGGGAGGAAAAGACAGAGTGATTGATTGATTGATTGATACTTAAAATTATGATCAGCCGGGCATTGTGGTGCATGCCTTTAATCCTAGCACTCAGGAGGCAGAGGAGGCAGATCTCTGTGTTGGAGGCCAGCCTGGTCTACATAGTGAGTTCCAGGTCAGCTGAGGCTACAGAGACCCTATCTCAAAAAAGACCAAAAAAAAAAAAATATATATATATATATATATGGTCATAAAGATGGTATTCAAAGTCAGGTAGATGAAATCACCTAGAGTGGAGAATTCCAGCCCCTGTCCAGTATTTAGAAATGTAGCTGTAGAAGAGAAATTAGTAAAGCAATTCATGAAGCAAAAGATAAAATGTAGAAAGAAAAGCATGGTTATTACAGAAGCCAAGAAAGGGTTTTCAGAGCTGGTGATCAACTTAGTCACTTGCTATGAGTTTAAAGATTAAGTTTTGTGACCTAGAACTTGTCTTGTTTATGATCAGAGCTGTCAATAGGGTTGGACAGGTGTGGTCAGGGAGAAAACCCATAGACATAGATGTTGATGATTAAAGAAATGGGGTATTAAGCTGGAGAAGGATGTGTAATCCGAGGAGGGATCTTAGTACTAAATTTTTAAGAGGCAGCACTGAGTGTAATGGCATGGACCTGCCATCTGAGGAGGCTGGGCAACACACAAGACGCAGTCTCAAAAAAGTGGGAGGAATCAAAGTAAATCCTTATACTCTATCCAATATTTCAGAACTTAATTTTTAAACGTTCACTTTTGTTCACATGTGATTTCTCATCTAGTGTTTTGTGGAGTGTCACTTACACTGTGTTTTATTCATTTAGGGGCCACTGTATTTTGCGTTGCTCCCAATGCACTTTTTCCGTTTCAACAGTATAATGAAGAGTATTTAGAGCAAAGAGATCTGTTCCTGACTCAGTGCCAACAGCAGCTCCAACAGTTTATTGCCACATGTAGACCTGGGACACCCGTCTTCTCTGGTGATGCAACTTAAGGAAAAATTTCATTTCTCTTTAAATATTGGTTAAGTTTGAGTGATTTTGGATAATGCTTCAGAAGTGTACTGTCTAAACATATATAATGTACATTACACCACTAGTATGAGATATGGTCCCCTCTAATACGCAAATACATCTAAAACCAGTAGAATCTTAACTTAGAACAATGTGCATTTAAAGTGATTAAGTTACCAAGATTTTCTCATGAGGAAAATACAGCTTATGTTCATCCCACCTGTCTCAAAGTGACTTTACTTACAGATACACCACTGACTCTTCTATTTACCAAGTTGGTGAGTTCATACCATTACAATTTATATGACCCAGGTTCAATTGCAGTCTTCTCCATCTTAATAGACATGTACATGTAGAAGCTTTGTAATTTTTAAAAAATATTTTTGTGTATTACCTGCCATGTGAGTGCACCCATGTCATGCAATATGGTGGAGGTCAGAAGAGGGCTTTGGATTCCCTGGAACTGGAGTTAAGGATGGTTCGCAGCCACCATGTGGTGCTGGGAATTGAACCTGGGTCCTCTGCAAGAGCAGTCAGTGCTCTTAACTGCTGAGCCATCTCTCCAGTCCCAGCTTTGTAAATTTTATACCCACACCATCATGTACTGCCAAATTAAGTGTTCCAGAAGGCAAAGGAAACATTTCTATCTTTAGATATGGGTTGGGGAGCTTCACTGTTGCCCAAGCTTGCTCTGGGCCTATGTTGTCCTCGGGCCTCAAGCCTCCCACCTCCCAACTACCTGGTACCACAAAGGCCATGTCACAGCACCTGACTTCCACTATTTTTAGGTATTGGCAGGTAAATCATTTACAGCTGTATTTTCTAATTAAGACCTTGGTTTTCTGCCATTTAATATAATGTGGAATCCTGATGTTTACAGTGAAGGCAACTATTTTAGCCAAACTATCCACTCCATTTAATTTTACAACTGGAACACAAAACTTTGAGCTGGAGAACAAACTCAGGGCCCTGTGCATTCTAGATAAGCACTGTCCTAGTTTTATAAGAGTTTTAAAGTATTGCCTCTGAAGTTATTAGGACACCGCTGTATTTAATTTATGCTGTTTGACTGAACCTAGGAACACAAGAGGTCAAACAGCTAATTAAAAGTCTCCACTCGAGTAGAAATTCAGTTTTAGAACTGCTAATTCTTTGCTGTTATACTGGGATTACCTTCGTTTATAATATAAATCTGTAGTTCACTGAAAGGTTGAAAACTATTGTAAAAGGCTTTTTTATTGCTACTTAGATCCCAAAAATTAGGGCTAGAATATCCCCTAAAGCTAGAAAAAACGGGGTAACTAGTAATGAATGCATCTTCAGTTACATACGTGAATGAGAATCTCTGTCCCCAAAGGACTTACAAGAACTGCACCCTTACAGTAGCTTGAAACCAGGACTGCCTACTGGCCATGAGAATAGAGCTTGAAAGAGAAGTTAGCCCACAGAAATTAGAATTAGCCATGGATTTTTCTACAAAATTTATTTGTTAATATCAAATGAAACACTCATTTTCATCATTTGCGTCTGTTCATTCTTTCTTGACCAATTCTTCGTATTACCGTCAAAAATGTGTGCTGCACCTTTAAAAAAAAAAAAAAGCAGTGATTACCATTTTACCCAAGTCTTAAACTAAATTTTAAGTAGCCCCAGTATTCATCTAAATGTCCCTTAAAAGAAAGTCAAGTAAGCCAGGCGTGTTAGCTCACGCCTTTGATCCCAACACTAGGGTGGCAGAGGCAGGCAATCTCTGTTCAGAGTTCAAGGCCAGCCTGATCTACATAGTGAGTTCCAGGACAGCTGGGGCTACAGGGAGACCCTGTCTCAAAAAGACCAAAAAAAAAAAAAAAAAAAAAGCCAAGTAAAGGAAACACAAACTAGACAGCAAAGGCAGCTTCAAAGAACTGGCCTGCAAAGACTTACCTGAGAAATGTGCTCTTAAACTTCAGCCATTGAAGCCGGACAATTCACCCGCAGCTACCTACATGCAGAAAAGAATTCACTCATTTCAATAAAGAACTTCATTACACTTCAGTAATTTACTTAATTGATAAGAGTACTGGCACCTCAGTCTTAAGATTACTTCTTCAAAGAAGTCCTCAGCTGGGTAAACGGCAAAAATTTAGGTCATCATTGTGCCAGCTATGAAGCCAGTGTCCCAAATGTCACATTTTGGCTACTTTATTATAAAGCACCACAAGAAAAAAAGCAGATGCAACATTTAGTACCTTGTTTCATGTAACTGAGGTCCTATGCACCCTTTTCAATCACCTTCTATGACATGTTTTTGGAAAACATCTTTTCACCCATCTTCAAAACAGACTAGCTTTGTTGTACCTATAAAATAAAAAGATTTGATTGTGAACGCATTTGTACTTCTATGTTTTAGCACCTTATGTGTGGAAACAGTTTGAGAATTACAACCTTATCAAGTTCCCAAAACTGTCTTTAGTCAAGGGCAGAAAAATGGTTAAGCACTCTATCAGATCCTTCACTGTAACAATATTAAGACATGGTTTGTGCTGGGCATGGAGGCCCTCCTGCATTTGATCCCAGCACTGGGGAGGTAGGGTTATGTGGATCTGGGACTTGACATAGCAGGTTCCAAGGTAGCTGGGGCTATAGGGAGACCTGTCTTTTTGAGATACGGTCCACTGAGTACCAAGTCATTCCTTTTCAGCCTCAGGGTTTGCCAGGGAGCAACTAAAAGCTTGATGAAGTTAGATGCATAAACACCATATGCAAATCTTCACTTGAACACTACAATAGTAAATCTATAATTGTTTTAGACCAAAGACACCTTATATTGGCCCGCTAATTCAAAGGCACTAAGTACCTAAGCATTGCAAAGGGCATGCCCAGTCAATCATATCCCAAGAGAATCAATCACTGAACCAGACTCTTGGAGATGATTTATGAAGACATGTGAAACTGGACCCTGAGAAACAATTTATCACTTTCATGCCTTGAACTGCTTTTGTTAATAGTAATACTGCGTGTAACACTTGATAAACAAGTGTTTATCATGCTTCAGAATTTTCAATCACTACTTCTTTTAATAAAATTTAAAAAATAATGTTTGCCGGGGGTGATGGTGCACGCTTTTATTTCCAGAACTTGAGAAGTAGAGGCAGCGGTATCTTTGTGAGATCAAGACCAGCTTGGTCTACAAAGCGGAGTTCCAAGACAGGTGGTGCTAAGGGAAATCCTGACTGAAAAAGACCAAAAGAACCCTTTTAAACAGGATCACGTTTTTCCAGTCTCGCAGCCATATAGCTTCTTTTATATACAATTTCTACATAAATGCTCACATATGTTTACAGAAGGCATCACAACTTATGGGTTCCCTACACTCGTAGGAACCGTGTTCCAACTTGAAAGCCTCTTCTTTTAGACTATTTACAAGGGCAATCAGGAGCTTAAGCCCAGGAGTTCCGCCAATACTTAAGACCAGCAGCGCTCGGGAAACTGAATTTATTTCTTAACAGTTAAGAAATAATCTCCCCCTCTATAACATGATCCCCTACAGCAAAATAAGCCATCCACTTCGAGAACCTGAGACCAAGGCTGCGCCGTGGCTTTACTTGGGGGCACAATGGGGTCGTCGCCGCGGCCGTTCGTCCCGGGGCCTCGATTCTCCCGGGCCTCAGCTGGCCTTTCTATTAGGTGGGGCTGAAGAGCCCGTTTGCCAGGGGGTGGGCTCAGAAGCTTGGAGGAGGTCACGCACAAGCCCGAGCGGGGACGTGCGGGACCACGAGGCGCCTCCCTCCCTGCCCGTACCCGAAGGGACCTGAGCCGCCGGCAAGGAACCTCGCTGGCATCTCCCGGACGGCGGCCAGCTCCCGGGACTCCTACCTGGAAGAGATCGGCAACAGGCCGGGCCTGCCCCGCGCGGAACCTCTGCTCCCGCCACGCCGCCCGCCATGCAAGCTGCAAGCTGCCCGCCACGCCGGACGAACGTCTCACAACCCCGGCAGCGCGGAAAGGAAGCGCTCCGCCCGCAGCTGCCTGAAGACGCTTCGACAGGCCCCACCTCTTCCGGTCCCATCTCTTCCGACAGAGGCAAGCAATCCTGTTTCTTCTGAGGCTGACGAGCGGTTTCCGGACTTCAGAGCTCCCCAGAAGTTTGCAAGGCTGCACTTTGTGAGCTATAGCTGTCTGAATTTGCAAGTGATGAAGCTAAGGATTTGTAACCATGCTTTAAACAGGAGTCTCCCATTCCTAGCACTTAGGTTTGCTTGCTCTTCTACGCACACAGCTCAGTGTTTAAAAAAGCGATAGTGTGGGGCTGGAGTGATGACTCAGTGGTTAAGAGCACCGGCTGCTCTGGCAGAGGACCAGGTTCAATTCCCAGCTCCTACATGATGGTTAACAGCCGGCTGTAACTCGTTTCAGGGGATCCGACACCCTCTTCTGACCTCTGGGGGCAATGCACAACATGGGTGCACTTGCGTGCATACAGGCAATAAACCCATACATATAAAATGAAATAAAAACCGTACCATTAGCAATTCCATTTAAAGTGTTCTGGAATCAGCCCTCACACATAGAAACATAACTTATTAGGAAAAGAAGTCGCTATTTTGATTGATAATTGTAATAGATCTTTTTAAGTATCCATAAAGCAGTCACTTACCTTGTTTATGATATTATAATTTGCTAATCTTTAAAAAAATATTTTAGGGGCTGGAGAGATGGCTCAGGGTGTTAGGGTCCGTGACTCGATGGGTCCCCTCCAGGTAACAAATACACGGGATTGGAGATATAAAAATCAAGCAGAGTCTTTACTTTCCAGCTAGCTGGGGTCTACGGGCTTCCCAAGACATGCAAGTCTGGTCAGAACGATCACCCCCATTCAGTTTCAGGTACAGATTATATAGGCCCACATAGTCATTACTCAAAAAGCATTCCTCAGCAGACACTTTG
>NW_008356952.1:512026-516795 GCF_000622305.1 Nannospalax galili
TGTTAGGGTCCGTGACTCGATGGGTCCCCTCCAGATAACAAATACACGGGATTGGAGATGTAAAAATCAAGCAGAGTCTTTACTTTCCAGCTAGCTGGGGTCGACCGGCTTCCTGAGACATGCAAGTCTGGTCAGAACGATCGACCCCCATTCAGTTTTAGGTACAGATTATATAGGCTCACATAGTCATTACACAAAAAGCATTCCTCAGCAGACACTTTGATCAAACATCTTCTAAAAGCTATAGTTTCGGTTAAACATCTTTTCCAGGAAGGGTAGATCTGGTGTAAGCCTGGTGCAACTTCCCTCTCTTTGTTCCTTATCGGCTATCTGGTATGTGTAAACAGGCCTACAGGACACATTGTAAATCAACTGAGTCTGGGGTCCAGGGTCCAGGAAGGAGGTTTACAGCACTTCAATTCTTAGCATTTCAACTAGGTTAATCATCCATGTGTGGTAGATACAATCAGGCAGAACAGGCAAGCTTAGCAAGTAAATCTAAATCAACATTTTAAACAGAGTTTTCTATCAAAATGCAGAGTTCTTACAGCATTCATCAAGGTATTTCATTTTTTTTTTTTCCCCAACAGGGGTTAAGAACACTGGTTGTTCTTGCAGAAGACCCACATGGCAGCTAACAGTCCCAAGGGATCGACAGCCTCTTCTGACCTCCATAGGCATTGCAGGACTCGGGTGCACTTACCTACATGCAAGCAATACACACATATACATAAAATAAAAATAATAAAATACTTTATTTTTATTTTATGTGTACGAGTGTTTTGCCTACATGTATATAAGTACACCATGTGTGTACAATGCCCATGGAGGCCAGAGAGAGAGAGAGCATCAGATCCCTTGGAACTGGAATTAAGGATGGTTGTTGGACACCTTATGGGTGCTGGGAGCTGAACTGGGTCCTCTGGAAGAATAAGTGCTTTTTTTCTTTTAAGTGTATACATGTCTGTGAGTGAACCCATGTGGTGCAGTGCCGAAAAAGGTCCGAAGAGGGCACTGGATTCTCCTGGAACTGGGGATGGTTGTTAGCCACCACGTGATTTTAAGTATTTTGGGCAGGGCATATGTGTAGAGATCAGACAACCTTGTAGAGTCCATCCTCTTCTCCACCTTATTATGTGTTACTGGGATTGAACTCAGGTCACCAGGCTTATATAGCAAACACATTTTATTTGCTGAGCCACCTCAATGGCCTGGATTTTCATATTTTGTTGCTCTTCTCTCAATCATGTATTGGATCTTGGCTACAAAATATTAGGCTTGGTGCTGTAAAAGAAATGTATATGATCTTGTCTGAAAGATACACAGGAAAAAATAAAGCTATTATTGAATTGGCAGAAGTCATGTCATCTCTCCTTTAAAATCAAGACTAAAGAGCTAGGGAGATGGCTCAGTTGGTAAGTGTTTGCCATGCAATTCTAACATTGGGGAGAAGGTTCCCTGGGGCTCACTGGCTAGCCAATTAGTCACTTTTCTGTTGCTGTGATAGAAACACTGACCCAAACAACTTATAAAAAGAAGTTTATTTGAGCTTATGGTTCCAGGGGAATTAGTCTGTCATGGTAGAGAGGCATTGTGGCTGGAGATGGCTGGAGCAGGAGCTACAGAAGCTAAGCTCTCACATTATCATGCAGGCAGAGGAAGCAAGAGAGTGACTGGAGATCTGGCAAGGTTTAAGAACTCTCTAAGCCCACCCCCAGTGACGTGCTTCTTTCAGGATAGCCACACCTTCTAAAACCTCAAACAGCGCCACCATCTGGGGACAGAATGTCCAAATACTTGGAGCCTATGTGGGACATTATCAAACCACCACATTCCACCCCCGGGCCCCCATAGGCTCATGACCATATAAAATGCAAAATGCATTTAGTCCAACTTTAAAAGTCCCCATAGTTTTTATCAGTCTCAATACTACATCTCAATACTACTTAAAAGTCCACAGTTCAGTCTTTTCTGAGACTCAGGTAAATATCTTAACTGTAAGCCTCTATAAAATCAAAAGACAAATTACATACTCCCGACATACAGTGGAACAGGATGCATATTACCATTCCAAAAGGGATTAATGGAGGCATAGTAAGGAAACATCAGACCAAACCAAGACCAAAACCCAGCAGGGCAAACACGAAATCCAGTAGTTCCACGTCCAACTTATGGGACTTTACTTCCAAATGGCTTAGATGGCTCAGCCTCTCTAGCTTTGCTGCATGCAACACCCATCTCTCTCTTGTGCTGCTCCCACTCCCTGTATACAGATCTTCTTGGCAGATGCCTCACAGCTCTAGCACGTCACTGGGGGTGGGCTTAGAGAGTTCTTAAGCCTTTCCAGATCACCAGTCGCTCTCTTGCTTCCTGTGCCTGCATGATGATGTGAGAGCTTAGCTTCTGCTGCTCCTGCTCCAGCCACCTCCAGCCACAATGCCTCTCTACCATGACGGGCTAACTCCCCTGGAACCGTAAGCTCAAATAAACCCTTCCTTCTAAAAATTGCTTGGGTCAGTGTTTCTATCACAGCAACAGAAAAGTGACTAGTACAGTAATTGGTACCAGAGAGTGGGCTGTTGGCTGTGTAGAACCGGACCATGTGGGGTTTTGGAAGAATGTGGAAGACTTTGGAAGTCTGGGCTAGAAAAGCAGTTGATTGTTGTAAGCAGGCCATTCTAGTAAACACCTGGAAGAAAGTAGTGCTGAGAACAATGTACTTCCAGAGGGAAATAAGGACTTAAGCAGCACTTGGGATACTTTGGCAGAGTCTGGCTGGAGTCTGCCCTAGACCAAAAAGCTTGCCTGAGGCTAAGTTGAAAAGTAATGGACTACTTTCTTTGGTGGAAGAAATTTCAAGACAGCCTAATGTAGAAATGGTGGTGTGGATATTAATGGTGAATATTTTGCAGAGCTACAGTGAAAAAGAGCAAATGGGGCAGAAAGAAATACAGTTTGGGTTGAAAAAGAGCAGTAGGAAGAAAAATGTTGGAGCCTTGGCATGTAATGGAGAGGGTCTCATTGATAAGGAAATTAAAGTGATTAAGGAGGGGCCTAGAGAATCAAACAAACTGGAGAGAGTGCCTCCAGGGCAAGGCCACACCCAGTTAAGCATCCAACTTGTGAAAGGAAAATGCTGCAGGGGCCACTGAAGAGAAAAGCTTCTAACATGGATAAAGCAGGCTGGGGTCCATCCCAAACTTGCAGCCAGTCTTGGCAGTGTCATTCAGCTGGTGCTGGCTTTAGAGGCATGAAAGATGGAAAAGTGAAGGGGTCATCAATTCTTCCTCTGAGGTTTCAGAGAGCCTTGGAGGCCAGGCAGCATGAAGCAGGGTTGCCCCTGCCTAGAGAAGGCCCTGATAGGCCATTGCATGAAGCTATGAAGGTGAAGCCTGGTTGGTAATGGAGACCTCCAAGAGGTTCGTGATGCTAGAGCCCTTATACTCTGATATCGCTACTACTGTCTGCTGTGTTGTTGGCACCCCCAGCCATTCCCCACTACTTGCCCTTCTGGTGAATCTAGTCAGCCTATCTAGAGGGCTTTGTTTTGGGAGGGTCAGCTGTTCCTCATCTAGCAGCAATCACTTGTCAATGTTCCTTTAGATAGGATTGGGGTCTGCTGTCCATTTTCCAAGTTCTATGCTGGGTTACTATCTGGGAGTCCCTTTGCCCACCATGGCCAACAACTCAAAAGAAGGTATCTCCTATCTGGCATTGTTGCTTGTTATGTAGCCTTTAGCTATGCATATGGACTCTTGAGAAATTATATTGGCCCCTTTAATCTTTGCTTATACTTTCCTTTGGGTGTTTAAGTCCGTATATTTGGTCCAGATAAACCAATTTATTTTTACTCTTAGGGTCATTTGAGGATCTGTTCCTCAGGGGTCACATGGGCTTGGGAGGAGTCCCTGGCTCCTTTCTTTTACCAGTGAAGATAAGTCTCTGCCTATGTTAAGATAAGTTAAAGGTCCTGCTCGACCATGGTTGCCTTTGCTTGGAAGCATGGAGGAAATGATTCCTCTGTGATGACCCTCATCTTTGTAGACTGGACACTGGTTCCAGTCCATCTGGTGGGGTCTCCTCAGCCTCTTTGATCAAGAGGACAGGTGACCCACCACAATTATAAGACATTCTGAGAGATGCTCATAGTCCTCTGGAACTAGTCAACCTAGGAGGGCAAGGAGTCATGGAGGAAATGATTCCTCTCTGATGACCCTCATCTTTGTAGACTGGACACTGGTTCCAGTCCATCTGGTGGGGTCTCCTCAGCCTCTTTGATCAAGAGGACAGGTGACCCACCACAATTATAAGACATTCAGAGAGATGCTCATAGTCCTCTGGAACTAGTCAACCTAGGAGGGCAAGGATTTATGTCCCTCTGACCAAATTATTATAGGCCTCAAAGTATGTCTGTTAAACATCCAAGAACGTTAGTTCCACCAGTCTGGTACTTTTAATTACTGTGTGCCATGTAGATAAATCTTGGGCCAAGACCAGTTGTTCTCAGATAAACCTTACCTAGACATGTTTCTTGATCTGCTATGTATAATTTGTCAGTAAGCTGTAGGAGTAACATGGTTCCCTCTAGTTTTCAAAACTAGCTAGGCATTATTTATCTCTCACATTGTCTCACCACTCCATCATGGTTTTCCCAATGAAGGTGCCCCCATTTCCCCCCTTTCTCCCTTGATAATACACTTCTCCTACAGTTCTACCTCTCTTGAGCTCCTTCTTTCCCTTTATCCCCTAGGTTCCTTGTATACCCTTCC
>NW_008356952.1:518199-518671 GCF_000622305.1 Nannospalax galili
TTAAAGATTTAAAATTGTCGTTGTAAATGTCTTTAATGTCTTTGCTCAGGTTTATTCCAAGATATTTTATTTCTTTTGCAGCTATTGTGAAGGGGAGTGTTTCCATGTGCTCTTTCTCCGATTGCTTGTTATTGGTATATAGAAAGGCAATAGACTTTTGTAGGTTAATTTTGTAACTTGCCACTTTACTGAACTTGTTAATAATTTCTAGGAGTTTTCTGTTGGAATTTTTGGCATCTCTTAGATATCATATCATCTGCAAAAAGTGATAATTTGATCTCTTCCAATTATTATTCCTTTAATTTCCATCTCTTGTCTGATTGCTCTTGCAAGAGTTTCAAGTACTATGTTAAAGAGAAGTAGAGATAGTGGACAACCTTGTCGTGTTCCTGATTTTAATGGGAATGCTTCCAGTTTTTCTCCATTTAGAATGGTGTTGGCTGTGGGTTTGTTGTATATAGCTTTAATTATG
>NW_008356952.1:519625-521338 GCF_000622305.1 Nannospalax galili
TTTTTAATGTAGGCACTTAGAGCTATAAACTTCCCTCTAATGACAGCTTGCAATGTGTCCCAGGAGTTTTGTTGTGTTATATTGAGCTTTTCATTTAGTTCCAGGAATACTTTTAGTTCTTTCTTAATTTCTCCTTTGACCTATTCATCATTCAGGAGTGTGTTGTTTAATCCTCATGTGTTCGTGTAGTTACCAGAGTTTCTTAGGGTGTTGATTGTAAGCTTTATTGCATTGTGGTCTGATAGAATCCATGGAATTATTTCAATCTTTTTGTATTTGTTCAGGTTTGTTTTGTGCCCCAGTATGTTATCGATTTTGGAGAGTTCCATGGGGCGCTGAATAGAAAGTATGTCCTTTGGTGCATGGGTGGAATACTCGGTAGATGTCTGTTAGGTACATTGGATATATGGTATTGTTTAAATCAGGCATCTCTCTGTTAACTCTCTGCCATGTTGACCTTTCTAATGGAGATAGTGGGGTATTGAAGTCCCCTACTATTAATGAGTTGGGATTAATCTGGGCCTTAAAGTCCTGCAGTATTGTTTTTATGAAGTTGGGTGCACCAGAGTTTGGTGAATATATGCTCATGATTGTAATATCTTCTTGATTCATTGTTCCTTTGATCAAAATGAAGTGGCCCTCTTTGTCTCTTCTGATTAGTTTTAGTTTAAAGTCTATTTTGACAGCTATAAGAATTACTACGCCTACTTTTTTCTTAGTGCCATTTGCTTGGTATATTTTTTTCCATCCTTTCATTTTAAGATAGTGTCTGTCCTTGAAAGTGAGATGAGTTTCTTGTAGACAACAAGAAGAAAGGTTTTGCTTCTTAATCCGTTCACCTCGTCTGTGTCTTCTGACTGGGGAGTTCAGTCCATTAATATTTAAAGTTATTAAAAGATGAGTATTGAATCCTCTCTTTTTTATTTCTATTTCCATTCATGATGTAGCTGTACTTTTCCAAAGTTATACCTTCATTGGATTTCTTTCCGCAACCCCTTGGGTATAGTCATTCCTTCCTTCAGCTCTTTGTATTGCTCCCAGAACTCTCTGAAGGGCTGGTTTTGTGGACAAGAATTCCTTCAGCCTATTTATGTCATGGAAGATTTTTCTTTACCCTTCGACTATAGCAGACATTTTGGCTGGGTATAGTAATCTAGGTTGGCATCTGTGGTCAATTAAAACCGGTAATGCTTTGATCCCGGCTCTTCTGGCTTTCATAGTTTAAGGTGAAAAGTCAGCTGTAATCCTAATGGGTTTTCCTTTATATGTGACTTGTTGTTTTTCTTTTGCAGCTTTCAGTATTATCTCTTTGTTCTGTGCGTTTAGTGTTTTTACTATGATGTGCCATGGAGAGTTTCTTTTCTGGTCCTGTCTGTTTGGTGTTCTATATGCTTCTTATAATTATTTGGCATGTCTTTCTTCCACTGTTCTGTTGAAGATCTGGTCCATGTCATTATCTTGGTATTCTTCTCCTTCCTGTATTCCTATGATTTGTAAGTTTGGTCTTTTTATGGTGTCACATAATTCCTGCATATTCCATTCTTGTGATTTCTTAAATTTTTCATAATCTTTGCTTGACTGGTCTAGTTTGTCCACTTTTTCTTCCAGTCTTGATACTCTGTTTTCCATTTCATTCATCCTTTTGGTGAGGCTTTCTCCTGTCATTTCTAATTGGCTTACTGAGTGTTTCACTTCCTTCTTCATTTCAGCCTG
>NW_008356952.1:521708-540536 GCF_000622305.1 Nannospalax galili
TGAAAAGCTGGTTCTTATAAGCTTCTGGTTCTCTCTTTTGATTTTATATTGGAGTGGCCAGATTGCTTTTGTCTTCACGAGTTCCCACAGAGGCCTAAGTCAGATGAGGATCATATGCTCTCAGGCTTTCTCCTAAGGTCTGGGTCCCTCCAGGAAAGATTTTGGCCTCAGGAATTTTGGGGTTGGACTGGCCTGGGAGCTGGGCCCAGGAAAGATGCTGGTCTAGGGCAGCTGGTGGCCATGCCACCCAGTGATACAAAGGCAGATGGGGCCGGGAAGTGGCCCCAAGGACTCCTGGGGACTGCACTGATGAGCTGGGTTGGTCTGGATGCAAGGATCAGGAAGAGGGAAGTCAGCCCCTGCTACCTGGAAAGAGGCTAAAGAGGCTGGCATGTGGTGCAGGCCCAGGGAAGCAGAGGGAGGTGAGGGCAGGGCCAGGCCCAGAAGCAGTGCTCCTGGGGACCAGAAAAGGCACTGAGTTGGTCTGGATGAAAAAGATCAGGAAGCAGTAGTGGTTCCCCAGGTGTCTGGGGCCCCAATACAAGGAATGGGACAGGATACAAAATAGGAGGAGAGATTGTGGGGGAGATCAGGGTGAATGAGACTGGGGGTGTCAAGGCATGGAGGGCACGATGGACCTACCCTGGAGAGAGACCTGTGGGTCAGAGAGAGGCCTGTGGGTCCTCTGTTCACATTTTTTATTCCTGGCACCTAATATAGTCTCCAGCCCATAATGAATACTACAGAATTGATAATTAAGTGAATCAAAATATGTTTTTTATTTTTAATTTTTATTTTATGTTTGTAAGTGTTGTGCCTGCATGTATGTAAGTGCACTCAAGTCATGAAATGCCCATAGAGGTCAGAAGAGGGTGTCAGATCCCCTAAAACTGAACTTATGAATAGTGGTTAGCTACCATGTGGGTGCTGGGAATGGAACCTGGGCCTTCTACAAGAGCAGCCAGTGCTCTTTAGCACTGAGCCATCTCTTCAGCCCCTGGATCATAAAATATATGTGATGGTTGGGAAATTTTTCAAGGTATTAAATCTGTCTTCCTTTCTTTAGATATATTTGGGACTAGGGGTTGTGCATATTAGGAAACTGCTCTATCGGCTGTATCACAGAACTATGTCCCCCATCCCCAAGACATTTTAAATTTTAAATCTTAGTTGCAGAAAAGGTTTGAAAAAAAAGTTTCATCTATGGTTAAATAAAAACAACATGCATTTATATGATTTTCTTGCAAAAATGTTTTTAATAAATTAAAGAACCCTGTTTTCAATGTGTACCCCTAGATATGGAAACAGGATTTGTGGGAAGAGTTTTGTGTTTATTTTATGCCTTTATTTGTAACATTTAGACCTTTTAAAATATTTTATAATTTTTATTTTGTATGACTGTATTGCCTGCATATGTGTAAGTGCACCTGTGTCACGCAATGCCCTTGGAATCAGAAGGCAGCATCGAATCCCGTGGAACTGGAGTTACAGACGGTTGTTGTCATGTGGTGTTGGGAACCGAACCCAGGTCCTCTGCAAGAGTAGCCTGTGCTCTTAACTGCTCAGCCATCTCTCCAGACCCCCCATTTAGACTTTTACAATGTATTGATCTTATTAAATTTGAAAGATTATTAAAGCAGTACATTTTCTCTCCAGGTTGCAAGAATAAGTCATTTGTAAGATCTTCTATTTAGCTCATCAGTTCTTCATCCTGACTAGCATTATGGAAAGGTCCCAGCATTCTCCAACAGGGAGAGGATCCATGGGGGTTTCTGATCTCTAAACTGATGAATCTGGTCAGTGCTGCCATTTGCAAATGCATCTAAAACCACTTTAAGGAAAAAGTTTCATGATTTAAATCTGTTGTAGCTAAAATCAATTATCCTTTGATGATATCACCAGGACAACCTTTAAAGTTTACTATTGCTAGAAATATGTGGATTCAGGGGCATATAGGATATTATTTTCTCCAGGCTGTCAGAATCTATAGCCTGCACTTACACATGTAACTCTCATTAGTAAATTAATCCTTTTGGCCCCCAGTCATTTCTCATATTAGTGAAGGACTTGGAGAACCTCCCAGGACTCCTAGATGTTTGCAGCAGAAAATGAGGCTGGAGCTGGTCAGAATTGGCCATAATAACCACATCCTTGTGCTTTCCCTTGCTCAATAGTAAGCATGTCAGAAATAGAGCTAATGCAAGAGAAATGTAAATGACTCTAGTCAAAAATGCATGACTTTCCTGTATAAAACCCAGGTACCTTAGGCAAGATTATTTTTAAACATAATATTGACATTGAGATAATCATAGCACTTATGCATTTCATCCAGCTGAAATTCTGAATCTGTGGAAAAATACATTTAAATTGTCAGAAAATAGGGCACTGATCTGGATGGAATTTGATTCTTAAACACTTGAAGTACATGAACGTTACTGAGATAATTTGGGTGAAAATTACCTAAATTACTTATGATTTCTGTCTGGATCTAAAACAGTTAGCTATAGTGACTTAATTGTCAAGGTGAAACACTAGGATTTCCCTTTTCTGTTTAACAATTGAACTTTTCTGTTAATAAGCTTTGAAAATAACTACTTAAATCCTACCATGAGAAATTCTCAGTGTAAGGGATGCTTTACAAGTTTTCAAACAGGCCAGTGGGACTTGTGGGGAAGTCTGTTGAGGGTCTTTGGGGAAAGTTTTCTTTTCTGATGTAGAGACACATATGGGAAAAAGTGGCTCTTCTTCCCTTCCATGTTCTGGCTTGTTAAAAGATGCCTGGCATTGTTCCAGGTGTCCTCTGCAACAAGGGGAGCTGACCTCAAAGGGAAAAGAATATGAATGATGCTGATAAGCCAACAAATCACCTAGTATCTACTAACCAGGAAGCCACAAGCTTACGCTTTTTGTTATGTGAAATAATATAGCTTTTTCTTACTATTAAAAAAATTATTCGTAAGAATGTATAGAGTCAAGGATGTAAATAATTGAAAATTTCAAACTAAGGTTAAATTAAGGTTATTTATACCTCAATCATAATCTAATATAAATTATGTCCTGCAATTAACATCCCATTACATCTCCAGTGAGTTAAAATAAGGAATTAACCATTTTCTCAAATTTTGCCAGCTTCACTATTAAAGGACAATAAGCATGCTGTTCTCAGAAGTCTCTGAGGGAAAATATAATGATTGGCAAGGAATATATTAACTGGGAGGAACAGCTAACTGGAGGGCATAACATTGCAATTATAGCAATGTAGAAAATGAATTTGATATCCTGTGTGTATATTTACACATTTGTTCCTGTGTATTATGTCTATGTGTCAGACACTCTAGTGGCCACCTCCCAGGGGTGTCATACTTGTGTGTGCGAGCCCTCTCCCAGGAACTTGGAAATCTTAGTTCATCCATGAGGTATACAAAAGCACATATGGCCTACCTACTTGTTAACCACACGGGACACAAAATAGCAAGCTCCCTTAATAAGAAAACAGTGGGGTGGGTGAGGTTGAGCAGAGGGTGAAGGTGCGTACCATGCAAGCCTGGCAACCTGAGTTCACTCCACAGGAAAAGGTGGAAGGAGAACCACCGACTCCATAAACTTGTCCTCTGACTCCACACATGTGCACAAGCACAGATAGACACACATCATATGTGGGCACACACATGCATATGCATACACACACTAGTAATAATAATATTTTTTAAAAAAGAAAAATTGCATATGGGTGTGCTTACATACATGCAGGCAAAACACTCATAAAAGTAATTTTAAAAATAACTGTCATCTGTTTCATGTCATCCACATAAATCTTGCAGTTCTCTAAACAAACAGCATTTCACACATATGCTTTTCTTTCTTCTTGGCTGATGTACTTTATCCCTTCCTCTGTTGATTCCTATTTAGCTTTCAAAACCCAACCTGGCCACCAATTCTGCTGGTTCTTTCCTATATTGGCCTTATTAGAATGAGATCACAGATAAGTTACTAAGTTGATTCCCCTAGAGTAGAACAGACAACTGAGTGAGATCCAGATGTCAAAGCCTGGGACCTGGCAGAAGCCGACTATCACGAGAGCCATGCACATTCAGGTTGATGCTGTTCTGCCTCCCCTTTCCCTGGTTAAACCATCTGGCACACTGACCAATTTTCTTAAAACATTTGTGGCATAAAATTTGCTGCTAGAGCAACAGCAGGAGCTGGGATGTGACTAGGTCACAGACGACCTAGTATGCTCGAGCCCTGGGTTTGATCCCGAGCACTGAAAAAATAAAATAAAACAAACAGCAACAACATTGATTGATTCCAGCTCTAGAGCCTCATCTCCTGACTTACTCCCTTCAAGGATTTCAAGGATGCATGTCCAGGAATGCGTGTTCCTAAGTGTGAAAGTGTGTCTGCTGTTACTTTAATTTGTATTTACCATAAGGTTGAAAGCTAACTTTACAAATGCTTTTTTTTTTTTTTTTTTTTTTTTTTTTTTGAGACAGAGTCTCCTTGTAGCCCCAGCTGTCCTGGAACTCACTATGTAGACCAGGCTGGCCTTGAACTCACAAAGATCCGGCAGCCTCTGCCTCCCAAGTGCTGGGATTAAAGGCATGCGCCACCATACAAATGCTTATTTTTTGTTTTTAACTTTAACTTTTCACACTGATTTTCTGATTTTGTTTTACAAATCATGGATTTTCCCCAGTTTTTCATGGACTATTTTTCAAAACTGATTAATGGGATTTCTTTACATTCTTTATACTGTATAATAATCTTTTGTCAGTGCAGTTACATGCACTGTACATGACTCTTCCTAGTTTGTTTTATTTTTCATTATACTTAGTGATGTAGGAATGACTTAATGGAGGCTGACTTTTAATTAACTCCATTGAAACCATGTGCTCTTGTTGCCAACCTTGGCACTTGGGTCTTGTTTCCTAGGCAACCTCAATTTAGTACTCCACCCAAAAAGATATTAATGAATGAATGAATGAATGTGGGTGTGCTTGAGAATGAACATATCAAGGCACTGAAATGTGGTGCACCATCTCCATTGTACACAGTGCAGACTGGGAAGGACACGTGACCATGGATGACTGAGATAGTCTAGGAGTAGAGATGAAAAGGCTGATCTGCTAAGATTAGGGAGGAACCAAGCTTGAACTTCCCCATTTGAATAAAATCATGGGTGGGGCCAGACTCTAGACACAGTTCAGGATGGAGTTCCAGCAAGACAGTTCTAGGAAACAGACAGCTCCAAGAGAGATCTAGGGAAACGACTGTCCTTGGAGTTCAGGCCCACTCTTAAAAACCAAATTTAAGCGATTGGCTATTTGTACAGGTAATTATAATGTCGGTGTAGTAACACTGTTAAGGAGTCTTGTTTGGAAACCCATGCTCCTCTCCCAGTCTCCTAACAGCTCCCAACAAGCAACATCTCTCCATTTTCCAAAAGTTTTCTGGCAGCCCTTCAATCCAAATTATTCAGTATGTCTTTCAAGACCCTGTTTGATTTAAAAGTTGCACATGACATAACACTTATTCCTAGTGGGTTTTTTTTTTAATTAAATGAAATGGTACATGTGAAGTAGCTGCCCCTTTCCCCATGTACATCCCTTCAAAGCAGCATGTACGTGTTTGCTTCTTCCCATGCCGAGAACATTTTCCGTGTCCCTCTCAGCCTTCCCTGAGCTCTTAGGGCTGGATTAGTCACCCATGGCAGATGCTCTTGCTGCTCTCTTGGTAGTCATCCCTAGCTTTCTTCCCAGTTGAAGGAACCTTGTTTGTGCTGTGCCTGTACTAGGCCCAAGCCAAGACAGATGCTATTTCAAACCATCTGTGTGCTCCCATTACCTCCTGCTATGGGTTCTGGGGGCTGGCTCACTCAATAGCTACTCCAGCCTCCCTTACCAGATTTGTTTTTTTGTACTTCAGAGGGTGAAAAGGTATTACATATTTCTAGACTTTTTTGCAGCCAGAATTCTGTAAGTGAAACACATACATAGAAAGAAGACTACGTTCACATAACTTAAAAAAATATTTTATTTTTAATGTCTATGAGTGTATTGCCTGCATGTATGTAAGTGCGCCTGTGTCATCCAATGCCTGCAAAGGTCAGAAAAGGGCAATGGATCCCTTGGAACTGGAGTTACAAACAGTTGTTAGCTGCCACGTGGGTGTTGGGATTCGAACCTGGGTCTTCTGCAAGAAAAACCAGTGTTCTTAACTGCTGAGCCATCTCTCCAGCCCCATGGATTAGGATTTTTAATGTAGGAATTTAAATTATATTTAACTAAATTCAATCTGTAACATCCAGAAAATGTTGAATCATCTATTTGGGTATTTCTTGGCCCAGTGAGGCTGACACAAAAATTATCCATTACTTATAGGTAGCAAAGACAGCATGCTTCTGGACTCAATCACTGTAGGATACTTTCTCATTTGGCAACAAAGTGTAGGTCAAAGCAGAAATATTAGGTGTTTTGACAGCCCATATCTGTGGAACAACTTTGGAAATGTTTCTGCAAATACAACTCCACTTGGTTTTATACCATATTGTGGCTTAGACAAGTGTCCCTCAAAGTCCTGTCCTAATCCCCAACTCTTGGGTAATGGCATAATCTTTAAGCAGTAGAGCCTGGCCATAAATCTTCTGATAATATTGCAGACATCACCTTAAAGAGAATATTGAGACCCTGGCCCTTCCTTTCTCTCTTTGACTTTCCTGTCACCACTTGTGTGAGAGGCTTCTTCTACCCTGCGTTCCCACTATGATGTGGTAGACCTTGCCACCAATGGAAAGGCCAGCCAGCTGTGGAATGGAACCTCTGAAATTGTGCCAAAGCAAAGTTTTCCTCTACTGAAGCTGATTACCTCAATCATTTTTTCATAGTAAAGGAAAACTAACATGTCTCATAATTCCATCAGCCACTAATAACCTATTTTAAGCCCTTTCTTTTAAAACTAGGGCCAGAGAGATGGTACACTGAGTAAAGTACCCACATGGTGGAAGGAGAAAACTGACCCTGGCAAGTTGTTTTCTGACTTCCACACATGTACCATAGCATATGTGCACACATATATAAAATATGTACATTTAATAAGTAAAAAGAAATAATAATAATAACAATAATAATAATAATCAACCTAGCTGGAGCAGATATTACAAGTGAACTGAGACTCATATACCTGCCATAAACCTAGAGATGACTTTGTTAACTTAGTCCTGGACTATGAGAAAGTAGAAGTCTTGGATCCTGATAACTCTGTAAGCCACCTTCCCAGGCCTGGTGTGCCTGCTTGTTTACAGGAGAGGATGAAGTCCTAATTTGTTGAAGCCACTACGCTCAAATATTTTTTTATTAGCTCCTCAAAGCAGTTCTTGGCTGATAGAGTAAACAATGAACTGCCATTATATTAAAAAGAAACGGAGGCCACCTGATGATTGATGATCAAAGGCACTGAAGCATGACTGGCTCTCTGTGTGTGTGTGTGTGTGTGTGTGTGTGTGTGTGTGTGTGTGTGTGTTTCTCACTGTGTAGGTCCTCAGCAATAAAACCACATAGGTATGTTGCAAACTATAAGGTACCATAAAGTGGGAATAGTGAGTGATTAGGTTTTAAATTGTAACCACAGATAGTCCATCTCAACTGCAATGTGAGAGAAATTATGTAGTCTTCTCTATGTTCTCATTAACTGATGTTCCGGGGAGGGGGCTATACCTACATTAAATATTCCACAAGGCTGATTGCTTTAGAACTTCAATGAATGTAGAGAGTTGGAATGTTGCAGGTTCAGAGCCAAATTGTCTTGGGCTATCTTAACTCCCTAAATAACCATTTATTCCCTATCTCTGTGTTTGATCTAGCATCCTTGTGACTATTAGGTAAATACTTTTGGAATGTACAAGCTGACTCCTAGCTTCCACCAATCCAAAAGCTAAGGATGTCATCAGACAGTATCTGAGACTTGACCACTTTGCTATAACCAGTCTACTGATGTTTCCACCAATGTATTTAAGAAGTTTGTTGATTATGTTTGTTCTATTACTATAAAAACTTCATGCAACTGTTACCATCTTGGGACATGATAATTGTGGAAACCTTAATCTATGCTTCTGGGCCATGGTCATTCATGTTTGGCTCCAGAATAAACGATCTCTTAGCCCCTTTGAAATGAGAGCTGTGGGTTTTCTTTTTTTTTTTTTGAGATTATATCCTGTATCTGACTTTGTATTGTTTTAGAATCCCTAGCTCTGAAGAGGAAAACTATTGCCAAAGTGGTCTTTTCTAATGTTAGTCTTTGTTAAATACACAGTGAAGCAGAACTGGGGCTGGCAGGGCTGCTTTCCCTCTCAGGCTTTCTACATGCTCTTTCCCTTCCAGTCCTAGACAGCTTTAGGGAAGACTTGAGTATCCAAGGAGTTAGAGGAAAGGAGCTCAGACTCCTGAGTTGTCTGTCTTCTAGGTCTGGACTGGACTGGGATGGCCCGTGACTATCTGAGGTCCTGTGTCCTGCTTACAACTTCTCAGATCTTCCTAATTCTTGGCATTCTGTTCTGGGAACTCAGCGGGTTCTGCACTGGCAACTTGAATTTCTACACAAGCTCCCCCAGTTTCTTCCTCCAGTATACGCTTCTCATCTTGCAACCTGGGTATGCTCTCTGCCCTCTGGTGAATCTAGGGCTTCTGGGGTATGGTGAGGCCAACCGTAGTCTCCAATTCCTCCCCGCCTCTCCCCGACTCAACCCAAAGCACAGACTGATACTGCCATTGTTGCCTTTCTTCCTTTCAGTGTCTTGGCCTGACCATACTTTCTTCTCTATTGCCACTTCCAATAAAACTCCACGGTAGACCTTCAGTCTTTACTCTTTTAATGTGTAGGTACTGTGTACATGCATGCATGTGAATGTGTATTTGTGTGAGTGCAGGCAAGTGTGTGAATGTCAGAGGGCGACCTTGAGTGTCAGTCCTTACCATCCACCTTGAGAAAAGGTCTTTGTTCATCACTGTGTATGCCAGGCTAGCTGGCCCAACAACATCCAGGGATTCTCCTGTCTCAGCCTCCCATCTTGCTGTAGGAACACTGGGATTATAGACGTGCACTGCTGTACCTGACTTTTGTGTGGGTCTGAGGAGTCAAACTCTGATCCTTACACTTACATGGCAAGTGCTTTATCCACTGAGCCATCCCCAAGCCCCAGTTTTGGTTCTTATATGCAGAGAAGAAAGCTTTGGAGATTTAGAGTTCCATTTGCCTCCCTTAATAAAGTCTGACATGTAAGTCATAATATTATTTTGCTGATTCTGAAGGTCAATTTTGCATTTCAAAAGTGTGCGTCATGATGACTTCATTCTAGGAGGAATCTGCTTTTAGAGACCCTCAGTTCAGAGGCTGGTAGGCTAAAGGTCACAGTTGAGTAATTACAGACAAGTAAACCCCTCATTAGCAAAGTGCTGCCTGCCCAAAGTATGTACTCTCACATGTTCTCCAATTCATCTACTGAGATCCAGGTCTCTTTCTAGAATCAATTTTGTCTTCCCCCTCTTCTCCTCCCTCAAGTTTCATTAGACCTGGATCTTGAGTAATAGCTTTAGCCACTGAAGGTACTGCCCATTGCTGCAGGAGAGGGGCCTCTAATATAAGATATGCATCCCCTGCCCAGCCACAGGTCTGAATGGGGCTTGCAAAAGTTGGGAGACGAGGAAAGACCAATGTTTAGCGAGCCAAGTCTGTTTTGTGTCATGGTACTTCCATTGCCATCCTCACTTATGCTAGACATTGGAAGGACAGAGGGAAACTGGACCATGCAGCACTAGGTGAAGCAGCTCCTGGGCCAATTGGGCAGGCATGGCCCAGCATTATCAACTTCGAATGCTTATTTTGGTCTGCCTCTTCAAGGCAGTCTCTTTTGTGTGTTCTGAAAACATAATCACACCTGTAGCCTGACTGACCTCTTCTTTCTAAAGAAGGATCCAAAAAGAATTCCCCACCTTTCTTCCTTCTCTTGGCACTCCCATCTCTGCCACTGGTTGTCTATTTACTTAGCTGCTGCCTGTTTCAAGATGACTCTAGCACGAGGGTATACAGCCAAGGATGCAAATATGCTGGACACATAGTAGGAACAATCTTGCCATTAAAAAAAAGTTCAACTTAATTGAAATGTTTCTGTCCATGTGGTCTACTTATCTGTCAACACAAAGAATTAAGATGGCTTATGGTAGTATATACTTTAAATTTTAAATCAAGTGATTATAGTATTTATTTGAAAATTAAAATATTTAAAATCATCTTTCATGGTGTTATTGTTTGAAATGACTGAATTTCCAGTGACAATAAACATGGAGAGATGTGGACAGGGTTCATCCCCAGGACATACTTCTTGGTCCTCAGAGGGCCGTGATGCTCATGAGGACCATCCTTCAGTCACATCCATATGCACAGGAAATGACTACTGACATAATCTTTAAGCATAATAGTTTATTATTCTTGTTTATAATTTAAAAGCTTCTGACTAGATGCTGTGGTATAATTTATAATGAAGCATTTGAGTAACATGTATATTTCACTGAACTGGTTTCTCTTATGGGTTGAAACTAAGACTTGTATAAACATAGCAGGGAAACCTTTCTGGGTTTATGTAGTCAGGCAAGACTATGAAAATCCCTGATTCCCAACTGTGATGCAGTTACATCTGTGTGGTATTCTCAGTCTGCAGGAAGCAAATCTACAGGATTTGTGGAACATTTATTCTTCAGTGCAACAGTCAAACACAAAACCACTCGCTACCATTATGTAACAAAAGTAATAGTAATTTCTTTGAGATATACAATCGTGCATTTCCCTTGAGTTTCCTTTTAAAAATTTGGAATCTTAGTTGTCGAATATTCTTGAAGTTACAAAAACAAAATAAAAAAAGTGTGCACCTCGGAGAAAAGTCAGCAACACGACACTGCTAATTGTAGAAATCATCTGGGAGGCTATTGGAAATCCTCCAGCATTGATTTTTGAGAAAACATGAATTATTACCAGATTAGAGCAGAATCTACCAGTTCCAGAAGAATCAAACTTCATACTTTTTCAAATAAAGTCTTTGGTATAATTTGGGTTGACACACAGAAAAAGAGCATTTTGATGAATCCCTCTCTCAAAATAGCTGATACGTATCTCTGGATGAGAAGCAATCTGGTTTATAACGTCTCACTGCCAGACAAAAAAGCAACACTACAATTTTACATATAGCCAACAAGCAATTTGTCTTGTTACAATGGCAAATACAATTTTTGCCTAGATTGGTGATTCATGTGGCTACGGCAGAGGTATTTTACTGGAAATAGGTCTTCAGAGAGGCACTGTGATACACTGAGGCCCAAAGAAAACATTAAATAATGTGCTGAAAATATATACTGGATTGTCTCTTCCATTTCCTCAAAAGTGACTTTCAAGTACCTGAATATTTTCTCTTTGGTTGAAAATGGTCAATTTCTTTCATGAAGATGAGGTCCCTCAAGAAAACAAAATTATTGACTAAGAAACAATTTCAACTAAAATTATTAATTGTGCATTTCAATAAGATCAATCGTTATTTTTCTTTTGTAGTTTCTTCTAAGTTAAATAAGTCTCCATGAACAGGTAAGAAAATCACTGTTCAGGCTAACTATAACTGTAGATGGAATTTTGTTTTTTTAAAAAAAGCCTTATAAAAGTGTGAAACCAAGCTGGAGAGATGGCTCAGCAGTTAAGAGCACTGGCTGCTCTTGCAGAAGACTTGGGTTCATATCCTAGCACCCACATGGCGGCTAACAACAATGGAGTAACTGGAGTTCCAGGGGATCCAACATGTCTTCTGTCCTCTTCAGGCATTGCAGGACATGGATGCACTTATATACATGCAGGAAATGCACTCATACAAATAAATAAAAACAAATAAAATAAAAATGTGAAATGATTCTTTACTACCAGTAACATGGAACAGATAGTAGCCTCCTTTCTCCTCTCCTAAACACTCACCTCCACAACTCGACTTTTAATTTCTATTTCATTCCCTTCTGTTTACTTTTAAAAACAAGTATGTATGGATATTGCAGTGGTTTGAAAGAGAATATCCCCTATAGGCTTCAAGTATTTGGAACTTTGTCCCTAGTTGGTAGTGCTGTTTTGGGAGGTTTTAGGAGATGCAGCCTTGCTAGAGGAAGCATGTCACTGGGGGCTTTGAGACTTCTTAAACCTTGCCAGATTTCCGGTCACTCTCCTTCCTGTGCCTGCTTGAAGATGTGACTGCTCAGCTTTCTGCTCCGGCCACCTCTGCTACCATGCCTCACTTGCCATTATGGACTCTAACCTCTGCACTGTAAGCCAAATAAACTCTTCCTTCTATAAGTTGCCTTGGTCATGGTGTTTTATCACAGCAACAGAAAAGTAACTAACACAGACACTGCTATACTTTGAATGTGAAATACCAACAATGGGCTTATGTGGAGCTGTGTTCGGCAGGGTGTGGAATCTTTGGGATGTAGGGCTTAGCTGGGCATTAGGGACAGACCTTGAGAGTTCTAACTTGACTGCTTCCAGCCTGAGCTTTCTACTTCCTTTTGTAGCCCAGATGTGACCAGATGCCTCATACTCCAGCTGCCATCAATAAGATTCTCTTCCATGGCCATGGCTTCCCTACCATGATGGGCTAATATTCCCTGAAACCAGGAGTCAAAAAAAATCAATCCTTCCTTCTTAAGTGCTTCTTCAGATATTTGGTCACAGAGATAAGAAAAGGAACAAACACATATACTTTTTTAAAAATTATTTTTGATTTTCTGTGTATGAGTGTTATGCCCATATGTGTGTAAGTGCACCCACCCCTGGGACTGGAATTATGGACAATTGTTAGCCACCATGTGGGTGTTAGGATCTGAATCCAGGACTTCTGCAAGAATAGCCAGTGCTCTTAACTACTGAGCCATTTCTCCAACCCACATTTATATTTTTAAATATAACTGTATTGATGTATATTTAGTCCACATACAATATTTTACTGTACCTGTTTTTATAGTTGGGAAAAATAACAATAAAATGGGTTAACCCTCTGCATTTTCCCATGCCCCAAAATATCATTATAAAGGAATTTTAAATGGGAAATTCCACAGGGAAAGCTGGGAGAACAGAAAGAAATCTAAGTGAGGATTTCCCATGCAGATTAGTAATACTGTGACCCAAATATATCCCTCCCCAGGCTTACTATGTGCTCTGTTGAGGACCTAACAGTGAAGAAGGTAGCACTAAGTTGCTTTCTGTTCTCCAGAAAGATTTTCAAATGTGCCATTTTAAGTTATTCAAAGAGACAACTGCAAATTTGACAAATTAATTTTCAAATTAGCATTTTAATATAGTTATAACCCTTATTCTAACCATGCATCATGAATTAAAACAGCATGCTCTTTTGAACTTTTGGTTGAATATGCAACTTTTTTGAGATTTTCCGATCTACCTAAAGCTGTTAGCACATTTAGCAATTTAATAAAATGTTATGAAAATCTATGACAGAAATATACTTCTTGGGCATTAAAACATTTGTTAACTATTTAACAGGATGATTTAGGACAGTATTGATTCAACAAAAGTCATAGCATTTTTTCCCATTTAAATGCTATAAAATTATAGCCAAACTAATAGATTAGCATTAGAAAAGGAGGAGGAGGAGGAAGAGGAGGAAGAAGAGGGGTGAGAGGAAGAAGAAGAGGAGGAGGAGATTTGCTAAAAATTTCACTACAAAATTTAGTGTTTACAGGCTTACTTACGGTAACTTTTAAAAATTGAGACGTTCATTTCTGGCCTGACCTCTCTTTTTCTGTGCTGATAGTATTCCTACAAACATTGAGAACATTCATAAAACTTGCTGGACTTTCTACAAGAAATGTGGCAAAAAACCTTAGGAAGTGACACAGAACAGGGGCAAAGACACTCTGTATGCCCAGGGAAGGCAGCGCTAAGACAGGAAGCAAGTGGCAGCTATGAGTGGGCAGACGGAGCCTATCTTCCTCAAAAAGGCTCCAACTATGAAGAAGATTGTGTTGAGAGTTGAGGGTGTTGAGCCCAACTGCAGATCTAAGATGATGGGAGCTGTTAAGAGACGCAGCATTGTGAACATAAGAAGAGAAAGGGCCATTTAATCCAGGTCTAAGCTGATTTTTTGTGAAGACAATAAAATCATGACGTTATATTCGCTACCCCATAAAAAAGAAATTCTGATTTCATTTCTTATAAAAACTGTATCTAGCGTCCCTCTGCCAATAATATAACAGAAAATGGCTGAATCTGAATCATAGTTCACTTTTTATTCCTTAATGTTAGGTGAGTGGGTAAATACAGGTACAAAAATGTAAAAGCATTTGTTACATACTAATATGAAGAAAGCAAAATGATGTGTAGAAAGCTTTTATTATTGATCACATTTAAATGAATATATTCACATTAAATAAAAAAAACCACATATAAGCCAAAACATAGTCACATGCACAGTCACCTGCAAAGTCCTCGCCTTCAAATGATCTTTAACTTCATTTCACTGCCATAAACTGTAAGAAAACTGAGGTGAAAATAAATGTTTTGACTGTCACATTAATTCAACCAAATTCACTAATATTGTCTTTTTCTTTGCCAATCTTAAACCAAATGCAGCAAGTTTAAAACTAGATTATTGAGGATTAAATGAACTTCATTGCTGGAAAGGAGAATAATAAAGACTATGAAGAAAAGTATGAAGAGGTGAAAAGGAATGTAAGTCATCAAAGAGATGAGGTTAAGTTTTTGTATCTGCTGTACCCCACTGTTTGGGGTTCAGTGTGTTCCCTGACAAACTTGTCTTCTCATGGCTCTGGCCATAGCCAACTTCTCTGAGATTTCCCAACTTCGTAAAAGCTATTAACATACCTAACAATTTAATTAAATGTTATAAAAATGTATAATATAAATTATACTTCTTTGGTATTAGAACTTTTTTAACTGGACAAGAAATAAAAACCAATATCAAAGGCAAAGCTCTGCTAACTTTTCCATAGGATGATTTTTCTTTTATTACATTTATTGTGTGTGTGTGTGTGTGTGTGTGTGTGTGTGTGTGTGTGTGCGCACTATGGTGTTTATGTGGTGGTCAGAGGATAACTTTTGAGAGTTGGTTTCCTCTTTCCACCAAGCAGGAACTCAGGTCATTAGACTAGGTGGCAAATACCTCTACCTACTGAGCCATTTTGCCATCTCAAGATGATTTTTCAAGTCTCTTGTTGCAAACTGAAATCACTGGTGTAGTCAGTCAAACTAGCTGGTTTTTAGGCCCTTAGTGGCATGTAAGTGCAGTGGAAGAGGCCTGCTGGTGAGAGTTCATATTGGGGCAGACTAACCCTTGAGTTTACCTGTGTCTTTAGACCTCTTCTAATTACAGATCAGTGCTAGAATATCCAAATCAGACAGGACTTCCCTCTGCTTCATATTGGTCAGGTAGGTGAACAACTGACAGGAGAAGAAAACCCCAACACATCCATGGCTGAGTGTCATGCATATTCAATCAAGGTCCCAGTAGGGGCTGAAAGCCCGCTTTCCAGGGAGGCTAATCTGAGCCTGCTTAAGGGCTCAGAACCTGAAAAAGAATGGGGTAGGTATGGTGTGATCGGTGGGGAGGAACTCGGACACCCAGTGACACAGACCCCTGTTCATATTGTCATGTGTACTAATGCTTTCCACAATTTGGAAACACAGAAGTCATATCTTAGTATTTATCCTCTTGAAAGGTGATCATACCTATTTCATGAAGAAATCCATGTCTAATATCCACACAAATTTTCTAATTGGAGAAAGTAACTAATAAAAGAAGTTAGTATAACAGACTTCACACACACACACACACACACACACACACACACACGCTAATATAATTAATATGAGTACATGAAATTGGGTTTTTTAAGAGAGAGAGAGAGAAAGAGAGAGAGAGAGAGCGCTAAGCTGAATAAACGATCTCACTTCTTTCAAATGAAATTGTTTCCTAGGCCAAAGCACATAATGGCTTTCACAAAAATGGAATACTATTATATTATAAACACATTTTATTTTTTAATGATAGAATGAACTCATATCAACTTTTAAGTTTGTAAGAGATATGCTACAAAAATGTGAAAATGCATGCATTGTCTGGATAAATACAATTGTTTGCTGTTGTATGTCCTTTTGTCTAATAGTTCCTCTTACACTATGCAGCAGCGACTCAAAGATTAAACAAGCTATACATGTTTACATAGGACTGATTACTCCATTCCACGTTTATTTAGACAGATAAATCTGGACATTCAATTACAGGTTCCAATGTAAACCTTCAGAAATAATGTTTGTTATAGCTGATGTAATAAATACAGAATTATTTCACAGTATTTTAAAACAACAGCCACCACTTCTCCCAGAGCTCACCAGAAGAGAGCCTAAGACTGTGAGTCTGTTGTAGCGTGGCTTTGATTTGCTTTTTCTCCAGAGACAGAGTGCTTCAAAAACTGACCAGTAGCACCGATGTATAATCTGGATCTCATGGGCCATTTCTGAAAAAGAATATTTAAATAAGAATCAGAAAGTTGGTTAGGAAATTATATTGTTGAGATTTCAGAATCTATGACATCTACCACATTGGAATATGATATTTAAAATTCCAAAGACATTAATGTCAATGAAGTGTTATGTAGCTGGTAACAACTGTTATTATGAAGTCTAATGGACAACATGAAAAATGTTTAATAATGGTAGTGATAAAAGTGAAGGCTTTGCTGGGCATGGTGGTGCACGTCTTTCATCCCAGCACTCAGGAGGTAGAGATGGGAGGATCTCTGTGAGCTCAAGGCCAGCCTAGTCTACACTATGAGTTCCAGGCCAGTCAGGGAACCTGTCTCAAAAAAACAGCAACAAAAATTATTTTAATTGAAGGCTTTAATTAGCACTGTAAAAATAGTATGTGGGGCTGGAGAGATGGCTCAGTGGTTAAGAACACTGGCTGTTCTTGCAGAAGACCTTGGTTCGAATCCCAGCACCCACATGGCAACTAACAGTTGTCTGTAACTCCAGTTCCAGGGGATCCGACAGCCTTTTCTGACCTCTGTAGGCATTACATGATATGGGTGCACTTACCTATGCTTTTCTGTCCTCCATGGGCACTGTGCGACACGGGTGCACTTACCTACATGCAGGCAATACACACATACACATAAAAATAAATTTTAAAAAAATTTAAAAAATATGTGTAATATGTGTGTGTGGGGGCACGAATGGCAAGAAGTCATAGAGAATGAACATAGCTGAAAGACAGAAGACCACCCACACTATTTCAATGCCAAGCTAAACCCAAAGCAAAGTGAAATTGAAAACATTAGTTCTCATTATATATGTTATACATAATATATTACATATATTTTATATATAATGAAACTGGGATGATACAGAGAGGATTAACACATCTCCCGAGCAAGGATAACAGACAAATTTAGGAAGCATCCCATATTTCTAAGTTCTGCTGCTCTATGGAACAGTGGGTGAGTATAGATGATAGCTACTTTACACTTTTCTAAAAGCCTGAAGAAAATATTGTGGATATGTGCAACACAAATGGCAGATGTTTGGAGAGACAGATTTGAGCATCAGAGCTTACACTGATTTGAGCATCATATAAATGTACACATATATTAAAATATAACATTGTACTTTGCTGGGCATGGTGGCACATGCCTTTGATCTCAGTACTCAGGAAGCAGAGGAAGGTGAATCTCTGTGAGTTGGAGGCCAACCTAGCCTACATAGCAAGTTCCAGGACAGCTGAGGCTACAGAGAAACCCTGTTTCTAACTGACTGACTGACTGACTGACTGACTAGCTAACTAACAAGAAAACAAAAAATCCCAAATAACATTATACCTCATAAATATATACAACGTCCACATGTGAAATAAAAATGAAGAAATAATAAAAATAAAAAATAAGCATGTAATACTATCAGGGAAGTTACTTTTCTGTGGCAGCCTACAAAAGTCCTATTTTAATGCCTCCAGATGTGATTGGTGAATATAGTCCTGAACTCTACTCTCTCTACTAAGATATATTTACTTTAATGTCTCTTTAACACACACACACCATATAATATGTATAACATATGCATATATATGTGATTTTTTAGGGTTAGTATACAAAGTATTGAGTTTCACTGTGGCTTTTTCATACATCATGTGTTATTATACTTTGTTCTCAATCCTACGGTATATTTAAAACTACGTAGTTTCATTTAAATGATAAAAATCTAGCAATTAACAAGAACTGAGCCTGAAATTAAAGACCTTAAAAAAGGTCTATTCTAATTAAACAACCGCCCCCCCCAAAACAACAACAACAGCAGCAGCAGCAACAACAAAATCCTGTCTTTTTTTAAATTCTTGCTTATCTGTATTATGAAAAATGATTCTTGGGGAGTTTGGCAATTAATAAAGTCATCTGGATTTTTCTCCCAAAGTTAAAGGTCTGAAAGACACCCTGTTTTGAATGTCCCTTCAGGCCACTGGTGCTGACTGAAACTGTTCATTCCCAACAAGATAAAAATGGGGTTGGTTAGGCCCCACTGCATGAGTTGGATCTCTTAAACCTTTCTTCCAGTTTAAAGACACCATGTCTGTGCACCGTGGATGGAATCCAGGGCCTTGCAAATGCTAACTATGAGCTCTACCACTGAATGTATCTCCCTTCCTCATTTGAGATACTCTAAAGTTCCCAACAATTCAAATACACTCATAATATCTGTAAAAGACTAATGATTCAAAAATCACAGAAT
>NW_008356952.1:540681-560410 GCF_000622305.1 Nannospalax galili
TCATTTAAATTAAAAATCTAGCAATTAACAAGAACTGAGCCTGAAATTAAAGACCTTAAAAAAGGTCTATTCTAATTAAACAACCGCCCCCCCCAAAACAACAACAACAGCAGCAGCAGCAACAACAAAATCCTGTCTTTTTTTAAATTCTTGCTTATCTGTATTATGAAAAATGATTCTTGGGGAGTTTGGCAATTAATAAAGTCATCTGGATTTTTCTCCCAAAGTTAAAGGTCTGAAAGACACCCTGTTTTGAATGTCCCTTCAGGCCACTGGTGCTGACTGAAACTGTTCATTCCCAACAAGATAAAAATGGGGTTGGTTAGGCCCCACTGCATGAGTTGGATCTCTTAAACCTTTCTTCCAGTTTAAAGACACCATGTCTGTGCACCGTGGATGGAATCCAGGGCCTTGCAAATGCTAACTATGAGCTCTACCACTGAATGTATCTCCCTTCCTCATTTGAGATACTCTAAAGTTCCCAACAATTCAAATACACTCATAATATCTGTAAAAGACTAATGATTCAAAAATCACAGAATTGGAATATTTACTAAAGTATCTTTGATCATTTATATAGGACTTAGCAACATTATGCTATAAGACAGAAAATTAGTAATTTTAGAATACACACTAAGGGACATCTATGAGTTTATAATGAGTCTACAGTTAACCAAAAAGTAAAAATTATCAGAGTATTCTTATTCCTTTCGCATTAAAGATAAATTTAACAGTTAAATCTTAACAGGAAATTTCAATTCATTATGTAAAGTCTATCTTCTGAAACCACAGCATGTGGTTTTTAGTGTTTTTTCTTTTTTTAATTTTTAATTATTTTTATTATGTGTACAAGCATATTGCCTGCATGCATGTAAGTACACTCATGCCATGCAATGTCTGTAGAGGTCAGACGGGAATGTCAGATCACCTGAAACTAGAGTTACCAACGATTGTTAGCCGCCATGTGGGTACTGGGATTCGAACCTGGGTCCTCTGCAAGACTAGCCAGTGCTCTTAACCCCTGAGCCATCTCTCTAGCCCCCTATAGTGGTTTTTCAACAAACATTTTTTTCTCCTTTACAGTACTATACTATGATTTATATTTTTGTTTTCAGGTCTAGAATGTGTTCATGCAGGCCAGGGACTGAGTCTTATTTACAGCTGTGTTTACTGTCTGTCCTAAAGCAGTTATTTGTACACAGTACTAACTCAAATGTTTAATATTTAAACAGCTTAGTCACTATTTAACCATCATCAATTTCATTTTTATGGGATAATCTTTGGCCTTTTATTATTATGTCTAGATTTAACAAATACAGAGATTATAGAGTTTGTCTTTTAAAACTAGGTAGCAAATGGGATTTACTTTAAATAGTTATGACTATAAAAACACTTGGTGCATGAATCAAGTAAAAAACTAGCTTGCTATGCTTATTTCTTACTAACACTGCTGCCTTTAACATTTCCATTCAAGAAAACATAACATGAATGCCGGGTGTGGTGGCATACACCTTTAACCCCAGCCCTTGGGAGGTAGAGGCAGGGGGATCTCTGTGAGATTGAGGCTAGCCTGGTCCACACAGAGTTCCAGGTAGGCTGGCACTAGGGAGACCCTGTCAAAGGAAAAAGAAGGAAAAAAAAAAGAAAGAAAGCATTATGTGAAACTAAGGTGAAAGACTAGATCTCATGGGGGGGTGGAGTTGAACTTATGCTTTTGGTATGGTAATCTTCTTAGTGTTAAAGTAAACTTTCTTAGAATATAGGGCAAACGTCAAGTCAAAAGAAATCTACATTAATGGGATATTTGAATAGCAATCTAATTCATACTGTAACACAAAATTCCTAATTAAAATAAGTGACTTTTCAGCTATTATGTTTAAATGCTCAAGAACAGAATGAATTCTATCATTATTATAACCATTTCACAGTTTAATATTTATCATTTGAACTGCTTTAAGTCTATTGTCATATTGATTATATTTACAAAATAAGTTTTATTAAACCTCACTCTGTAATATATAAGTACAGTTAATGTTAGGATACATACTTTATTACATTTTAACAATGATTTCTCAGTTTTCTTTGCAATCTGCACTTTTTATTAAATTTTTGCGATTTTCATACAATATAATTTGATGGTACGTAGAGCCTCTCCGCTATCTGCACCTCCCATTACTGCCCCCGCCCAATTTAATGTACTCATATATGAATATGCATATATACAGAATCTAATTTGTGTCCCCAAATGTCCTTCAGTAAGGGTCCATCCACTGGAGCATGGTTAATCTACCAAGAGTCTCATCCTTGAAAGAGATTGTATTACTCAGTTTTTGTTATTCAATAATTTGCTGAACACCAAGATACTTACAATAAAGTCCTAACTGTATGTGTGTTTAAATATTTCAGAATGGTGAAACAAAAAAATGTGAAAATTTAAATTTAGCAAATCCAGAGATTATGCATTTTGAATAGAAAGTCAGATCAGTCCAAGTTTTCAAAAGAAATCTAGACAAAAGGGATGATGCAGACCATGGCACTACAGATAATAAACCATCTGTAATAGGAATTCATATACCATCTATGGCATATTAGATGAAAATCATGAGCATTTTACCTACAAGTAAAGAAATGATGCAAAATAGTTTCTCTTGGTTAATTTAAATACTCACCATACGTGCAAGTCTACTGTAACAATGAGAAAGACATTATGTTTTTCTTAACGTTCTTGGTAGCCGTCTGGTCCACAATATTTAACCTGGATAAAAATGTTATTTTATGGCGGATGTAGAATGGTCCCACTTGTTTTTACTAAATTTAGCTTTTTTTTTTCTCCCTAGGATGACTTTAGGAGCAGAGAGGTCCATTTAATTCATGTAACCTTTGAAACAGCCCATGGAAAACACACTGGGACGTTTAGAACTGGACTCTGGAGGGACATGTACACGTGGCTCCCCCAGTTCTCACCGTGAGAACAAAACCCTGGAGCGCGCCGTGCTGTCGGGGCAGGTGCGACGAAGGCGAAGCCCGCCGGGGTGAAGCTTCAGGTTCCTGGGCCCAGAGCCTTATAAGCATCCTGTTGGGGTGGGGCGGTGTCACCAGCACCCGCCAGCCCAGGCAGCTACAGGTCCAGCGGCTCGGGCGGAAGCGCGCTCACCTACCTTAACCGGGTGCAGGTAGCCATCGCCTCGCAGGGCGCCCAGGCCTGGGTCCGCGGGCGCGTCGGCGTCCTGCAGGCTGCGGGTGAGGTGCGCGATGTAGGTGGTGGCCAGCAGCAGCACGTCCAGCTTGGACAGCTTGGTGTCGGGGGGTACGGAAGGCAGTGTGCGCTGCAGCTCCAGGAAGGCGTGCCGCAGGGTCTGCACCCGGCTTCGCTCCCGCGCAGCGTTCGCAGCAGCCGGCCGGCCACTCCCGGAGCGCGTCGCCACGCCGCCGGGGCCCCCCTGCCCTGGGGTGCGCCCGGGGCTCAGGTCGCGGGGTGCGGCGGGCTCGGCGCTTCTGGCGGGACGACCGCGCTCCATGGGGCTCGGGCCACGCGCGCTGCAAAGGGGCGAAGGCGCCGTGAGACCCGGGAGCGCCCAGGCTTCCTCCTGGAGTCCCCGCGCCCGCCGGCCGCCCCTGCGGAGGAAGGGGCGGATCTCCACGTGCCGGCCACCCCGGGAGGGAGCCGGGGCCTTCTTTTCTCCCGACACCTCCAGGCCGCTCCACCACACAACCTGCATTCCGTCAGCCCCGAGGGGCAAGTGACGCAGGGCACACCCAGCCCTTCTGTGACCCAGGTGCAGACCTGGCCTCTGCCCTCACCTCGGGAACCCGGCCTCGCTCTCCTCTCCTCGCACGGGGACTCGCCCACGCGGACGCTCACCTTTCCGGCAGCGGCTGTGCTAGGCTCCGGGCGTCGAGCAGGGTGTGCGTGGCCTCAGTGGGCCAGGCACTCTATCCTCAGCAGCTTCTGCCGCTCGCACGTTTTATGCGGGCTTCCCCCCGCCCCACGAGGCCAGCGTGCACGCCGGGGCCGGGAAACACTGAAGCTGAGGATGTGCGCCCACCGGAGCCGTTAGGTTGGGGGCGCGGGTGCTACGGGGCCGCCCCCTCGGCGAAGAGCTATCAATCAAACCGCCTGTGGGCGGGTGGATGTCTGACCCCGCCCCCCACGGGGTTCCAGGCCAGAGGATGCGGAGGAGCCCGAACGCGGCTGCATGGGGCAGCGTGGATTCTAACCCTGTGGGGAACCGTCCAGTTCGCCTGCCTGCCTTTTACCCTACACAGTAAACGTTCTGGCTTCCTGGTGACTTACTACAGACCCCCAACGTCCCCTTGGCCACACTTTAGGAGGTCCCGGGCCATCGTCCCGGGACGCTCCGTTACCCGAGGCCACGGCTTCTGGGGTTCACTATTTGACCTGAGGCTCCTTCCTGGCTACACACCTGCGCGCCCGCCCGCAGAGCCCTCGGGGACCTGGCGGCCTGAGACCCTCCTGCGCCCTCCCGCAGCGCCCTCGCGGGGTCCTGGCGGCCGGAGACCTGCCCGCGCCCGCCCGGAGCACCCGCGCGAGGAAGTCGGAGCCCAGCGCTCTGCTGCCGGCAACCACCCGAGCCTGGAGCTCCATCAGGGAGCAACGGGGCATTTTCCTCCCTTAGGAGCCAAAGCGGAGTGCCAAATATAAAATGTCACCGAAGAACCCGCTCTCTCATGCATTCTTGTGCGTTTTCCAATCAATTACGAACTTTCCAAATTGGAATTATCAAGCTCTAGATAGTAATGCTGGCACTTAGCCCGGTGACCCAGACCGCAGCGTGCTCGGCATTTGTTAGTCAAGTCGGTGGAACCTTACAACTGCTCCGAGCTCCTTCCATAACGCCAAGAGGCTTTACGCTTTGGAAGCACGGCTAACTTCCATTGATACAAGATTTCTTGTGGGATAAGAAAGCACATTTTTATTTCCTGGTAAATTGTATGTAACGGCTAATAAACCAAATCCCAGAATTCACACGCGGAAAGACAAGTAAATTTTATAAGGAAAAAACGAAGACTCTTACACCCGGAGATGACATAATTCTAAAACCCTCAAAAGATGTTGCCTACTTCTATGAAGAAATCAGATCACGCAAGGCTGAATTTACTACTTTCTCTCAAACAAATTTTCTTTTAGTTTTGGGATTTAGAGAAGCTGGGGTTGACATAATATCATTTTTTTGTTAGTGAGCTTTTGGATTCCTTCAAGGAGAGATTCCTGTTAAACAAACAAACCAGCATTTAATTAACTTGAAATATCTTTAAAAGACGGTAAACAGACCCCAGGACACATTGACCATAGTAAAGGCAGATGTTAAGTCAACAAACATTGTGCATCTGCTCTGTCTTTCTCCGGCTTTGGGAGACATGGAAACAATGATGGCGGTAAGGTGGGCTGGGACCATGGCGACACAGGCAGTCAAGGTGCCTGGAGGGCCTTAAACCCTAAGGCCTCGGCCTAACCTACTCTGCCAGTATCTTCTGTTGCTGTGGGTCACCGGGAGAGATAAAGGCTCTTTACTTCCGGCAGTGCCTGCGCAGTAGCCAGCCCTGTCGCCCAGCAGTGAGATGACAGACTGTTCAGAAAACGACCACTGCAGGCCACTCTTTTCTGTCCTCCTTTGCTACCCTAGTCAGCGTAATTCTGAATTCCAGAAAGGACCAGTATTTTTAGTCCATTTAAAAGTGGGACAATCCAGCCGGGTGTGGTGGAGCATGCCTTTAATCCCAGCACTTGGGAGGCAGAGGCAGGCGGATCTTTATGAGTTCGAGGCCAGCCTGGTCTACATAGTGAGTTCCAGGACAGCTGGAGCTACAGGGAGCCCCTTTCTCAAAAAGACCAAAAGGGGGGGGGGCAATTCTAAAACTCCACTATTACGCACAAATAATAACAGATGCTGCTATAGCCTTTTTCTCATTCATTAACAAAAACTGAGGATTTACATTTTATAGTTGGAAAAAAATCGAGCTCACAGGGATTAGGCAATTTGTCTAATGTCACCTAGTAAATAGCTGGCATCGGGTTCAAGCCAAGTAGATCGTCCCTAACTTATGTTTTGCCAGACTAGTCTGTTTAGTTTTTGTATTTTATAATTTGCAAAACAGTTTTTGAATCTATTACTAAAGTGCATGCTTTAGTTTAGCCTTATTAACAACTCAATTTCTATGTTCATAATGCATCTTTCTTTGAAGTTCTTAGTAGTCTAGTCTTTACAAAAGTATGACTTTAGAATGCAGATTTTATTCAGTAAGTATGGTATACATCTAAGAATTACTCTTGTCTTTTAAAAAATATGGCAAATCGTAATGTTAATATTGTCTTTATAATGCAAGCCAAAAAGCAAATATCACATAGCAGAGGATAAAATGTTTAGGCATTTTATACTGTAGATATTTTATATGTGTATAAAGCAATTGGTTTTCTTCACCTTTCACCTATGTCCCTTATGATTTAAATTAAGGTATGATTTGCATAGTTAAATTTGCCCTTCTGTGTATATTATTCAGCAAGTTTGGATAAATGTATGCAGTTTTGTAACCACCACCACAATGAAGATACAGAATACCTCCATCCTCCTTTAGAATTCCCTCTTTGTAGTGAAACCTTTCTCCCACCTCCCAGTTTTGGCAACTCCTGATCTGTTCTGTCTCTATGGATTTGCCTTTCCCAGAATGTCATATAAACAGAAGCATATAAGTATGTTGCTTGCTAATATATGACACTTTTCACGTAACAATGCTTTTGAGATCCATTCATGTTGTTAGTGGTTCATTCATTTTCATCGCTGAGAAGTATTCTATAGCATATAGTTTATCCATCTCCCAGCTGAGATATAATTGGTTGTTTTAAATTTTTAATGATTACAACTAGACCATTATAAACATAGTTTTTCATGAGTATAGATTTTTTTTCATTTCACTTTGGAAAATTACTAGGCATTGGACTTCTAGATGTAGTACATGTGCATTTACTGTTATAACACATCAAACTACTGTGCTAAATGACTTCCTTAATTTTGCATTCCCATCAATATTGCATGAGAGTTCCAGTTACTCCATATCCTAATCACTGTGATAAGACACAGTTTAAAATTTTCTTCTTATCCATTCTAATACATCATTTTCATTTGTGTGTGTGTATTATATGTAATATGATGTACTGTGTTCATGTGGGTATGCATACATATGTGTCCAGGTGCATATGGTAGCCAGAGGTCAATGTTGGGTATCTTCCTCAGTTTCCTTCCAACTCTTTTTTCCTTCACTGAACCTAGAGATCAAAAATTTGGCTCCGTTGGCTGACCTGTGAGCTCCAGGGATCCCTCTTATCTCCACCTACTAGTGCTGTGCTGGGAGATATGTGGGTGCTAGGGATCTGAATTCAGGTCCGTGTGCTTACAAGACATGTACTTTACTAAGCCAGCTTCCTAGCCTCTCTAATACATTATTTTTTAAGACAAAGATTGAGTCACTATCTCAAACGATTTTACAGCCTAGGTATTATGCTTGCCAGCTAGTCTGATTTCTCAAGTTCATGTCCCAGCCCACATTGTCCTTGAACTGAGCAGCTGCAGCTGTCTTTAGCTGGACAGGATATGCTGTCAGTCCACCTCATTCACTAACTCACTGCTTTCCTTACAGTACCTTCCTGGACCTGGGAACACGTCTGAGATGCCTTCTCTGTTAAGTCAGAGCTTGGCTACTGGAGTCAGTGATCTGGCTTCCGGGGAATGTGCTTCTCCAAGCCTCATTTTCCCATCTGTAGTAAAATGGGGTTGAGAATATTCTTTTTTGTTTTTAAAAATTGCTTGGGTAATAAAGATTTAGATTTCAAAGTATCAGAATTTTAAAAAGCAGCTAAAAGTTATTTTGTTAGGCCTTACATAACTCTTGTTCACAGAGTAAGCCATTGACAGAATTGAAAAGAGAATTCAAAAAACTGTTTTAACAGAAAATTTTTCTGTTGCTTTCCAGTATTGCTTTTGGGGGCTGTATCTTAATTTCAAGAGTTCTTTGAGTACTGCAAATAAAAATGTTAACGTTTTATCTACATTACTGATTCACACAAAGTTTATTTTGCAAGTACAATTAAATATACTGAGGTAAGGTTTAAGCAAAGCAAAATTAAAAACATTTTGAACTTTGCAAGTAAGTTTATATAAGAACATCCTAGAGTTTTGTGATAAAGTATTATCTGAGTTTGTAAATTTCTTTTTGAAACACATAGATGTGTTATTACAACTGTTTAAACATAACCTTTGCAGTGGTGAAAGCAAGTTATTTTAACTATTACAGTCCACTTTCAATTCGAAGAACCCTCAGTCTTCCTATAGTTTAGCAAAAGATACCAAGTATTTCAGAAATAAATAACAGAGTGAACATTTCCTGTGAATTGTGAGTCCTAGGGATCCAAATTCCTTAAAGGTATCTGAAAACAAGACTCTTTTAACACCAGAAAATGATTTTTAAAGTAACAAAAGATGTAGATCTATTCGTATCAGCATTTCTTGGGCTCGGAAGATAGTTAAGCAATCAAGTAACAATGTGCTTTCTCCGTGGTACAGTGCTATATTCTCAGTGGATCTCATATGCAACATAAATGTATTTAACATCTATTTTTAAATTACTAAGGTCCAAGTACCTCCTAGCAGATTTGAAAAGAGAGGAAACATCTGTCAGAAGTGCTTACTGTGACAAATACAGAAAGAAGCAATAATGTGAGCCGTTTTTACTTGCTTAATACCATACATTATTTTTAATTGAACAGTGAAGGCATTTGTTCAGACTCAGTCTTTAAATAAGAAATAGTTTAGACCTAATCTTTAATTAAAGTGTACATTGATAGTATCAAGTTCAGTTTGAGGGTCACAAACAACGTCAATGAGTCTGACTTTTTCCTCCCTGTAGGGAAAGCAGGCTTATGTAAATATACACATGTAGACTGCATGCATTTATAAAAGACGGGGAAAACATTCTCGTCTTTGGACAGATGTTGCCTCTGGTGTCTAGCACCTCAAGGAGTGTGCAAACAGACACTTTGCTTATGGAACATGCACTCTCATCCACCTCTCTTCAGGCCTCTCGCCGGGCATGTTAAATGCAGCAAAACTTTATTGCAGATGCCAGTTCATTCTTACCTTCAAAATAATTATTTTCTAGAAATTTAAAACCTGTTCTCTGTGTGTTCAGGGTTTTTGTTTGTTTCTTTTGCTTGGTGGACATGGGGATTGAACTCAACATGCCAGGCAAGCACTCTCTATCATTAAGCTATACTCCATCCCCAAGGAATAATATTTATTAAATATTTTGTTTTCAATATCTTTCAATCTTCCAACTTTAATAGCATTGTTGCCTAGTTTTAAGCTAAATTACAAGGTTTGCATGGCTGCATTCACAGGCAAAAGTGTCAAGCTGTATGTAAGTCTTATGCCTTATACATGTGGGATGTCTCAATTTTCAATGGAAAATACATGATTCACTATACAAAAACATAAAAATGAAAAGTAGCCAATGTGAGCAAATAGAAGACCCAAGTTACTAAAATGCTAGCAATGGGCACACTCTAAAACTGTATCAAAAACTTGAGGAAGTTCCATAATGTGCTTGGTCACCTTTTATTAAAAGGGACACAACTAATATCCCCATCTAATCAGACTTCTGAGCCACCGAAGCATGACTCTCTGTAGGCCTCTCGTCTTGAATGTTAAATACAGTATAAATGTTGGCAATGTTTGCCATGCTTCCAGAGAAAATGCTACCTAAGGAAATAATAAACATTTAAAAAGAAAATATGGAATTTTTTTCACAGGATGAAACTGTAACCTCAAAATTGAGTATCCTCAGTGTCACACAGCGGCAGAAATGGGGTGTGGATGTGCTTCTCATGGTAGCACCTCTAGTTCTGTGGACTGTTTAGGGCACCCTATCATTTCAGCACAAGGCTAGTTTATTCTTTAAAAAGGCATTTGGTTCTGTGGTCCTATGAGGACGAGGAGAGTGATTTATTGGCCGTTTCATCTGTGTACTCCTGGGCTTTCCACAGGGATGCAGAATGTCTGCTGTGTGCCACAGCTCACGACTGATGTAATTAGCATGTGTTGGCAATGTATAGAATTCACCAACTTTGTTTTCTGAGGCTGTGTGTATTTTCATTGTTTTATTGGATGTATTATATCCACCTTATGATATACCAGCAGTACTTTTCAAAGTGTTTGGCAAAGAAACAAAATCTCAAGAACACTGCTACAGAATTGATATCAGTGTGTATATCTTTAAGAAACTGTTGGGATGCTATGGGAAAATTGGCTCTGATTTTGAAGGCAATGATGAAGCATGCTGTGTGCAAGCAGTAAAGCGAATCCTTACACAACTCCCATTGTATTGTGAATGGAGAAGAGGCAAGACCCAAACCAGAACCCCCTTCATAGTCTCTCTTTTCCTCAGATAAAGACTCAGGACCATAAGCCTGCACCATAGCTATCTCAAGCTGCTCTGTGGGGATAGGGAGAGGACTGGGCACCCATATTGTTCACAGGGCTTCTTCTAGTGGACTCCACTAGCAATGTTACATCACTAGACCTGAAAAGAGTATCTCATGGCAGACCCATCTGACCTTCAGCAGGTAGTTCTGGGAAGATGAATTCTATTACAGAGTACATCCACTGGCTCTGATTACTTTCTCAATGAAATATGTGTTAGCCTTTGTTATATTGTGATGAACAACACTGTATGATTGGAAAGATCAATAGAACATTCATTGGATTGATTATGAATGCAGAAAAGGGCTGGGGCTGTAGCTCAGTGGTAAAGTGCTTGACTCACATGAGGCCCTAAGTTCATTCTCAATACTGCTGAAAAAAATAAAAAGGAAATTCACAATAAAATTTTTAAAAACCAGTTTGAATAAAAATTTATAGACAACATTAGGGAGCGGTTTATAATGCTCATGACATTTCCAAAGAATACAGCGATTATTTCAGCTTTGGCTCCCCACACAGAGTGTTGCAAGGTACTTGGGATTAAGATTGTCTTATTTGAATTTTTGATTGTTTTGAGACAGGGTGTCTTAGCCAGGCTGGCCTTGAACTTGCTGTGTGGTTGAGGACAACCCTGAACACCTCCAGCATGTTGAGATTGTAGTCATGCCTCCTCATACCCAGTTCTCATTTGCATTTTTGTATAATGCTGCTTGAAGGGTGGGAAGGTCTATTTAGAATAAAGGAGGTTATTTTCTGAAATAGTGAATCTTTCAATGGAAATAATGTCATCATTTTTGAAACCAAAGCAATTGTTTGCTCATTTAGAAGGTTTAGAACTGTTTTATATAGAACTAGATTAGGTATTGATTCAAGGCTTGGAATTGTAACCATTAAGCTGGTTGGGTTTGTTTGTTTGCTTGTTTTTCGGTATAAATTCCTCTGAGACAGAGCGATGCTTCAAATGTCTCCTTCAGAGAGAGCAGGTTCAGAACTTTGGCTTAGAGAAGTGTGAAAGCAGTCTACCTCCTCCTCTGGGCTCCTCCTTTCTAGACCATGTGCCCTACTGCGGCCACACTCTCGTCTTTCACTCCCTGTCACTGGGGCCCATCATCAACTGGGGCCACAGCTTCCATGTGATGGTCATTTAGACATCTTTATCCACATTTTCAGGAATTTCCTGAGCTACATGCCTTATCTCTACTTCAGTGAGGGCATCTAGTTTAACTCCTGTCTCCCAGAGCCAGCCCTTGCCATTGCAGCTTTATGACTGCTTAAAAGACAACAGCAAACCGTGTGTGTGTGTGTGTGTAGAGAGAGAGAGACAGAGACAGAGAGAAGAGAGAGAGACAGAGAGACAGAGTCAGAGAAACAGAGGTAGAGACAGAGAGGTTTGAGAACACAGAACTAAGAGGGCCTCTCTTCATCTGTGTTGACAGTAAGAGGGTTCCATTCCTCTAAAAAAGGAAAATCATACAAATATTTGAAAGAACCTACCCCATGTCTTCAATAATTTCAGTTTTATCTTCTTGAGAGCTTTCTGTAGCTGCATTCCCACTTGCAAGAGATCTCTGTACATCAGAGAAAAAGACTACTTTTGACTTACCCACCTGTGGGTAATAAACAGGAACTATGTGATGCACTGTTTCAAATTTACCTGCAGCATACAAAAAATTAAAAGCAACCTTCTTTGAAACTAGTAACTAAATTGTCAAAAGGACATATATTATTATCTTAAACTATTTTTTATGAAAAGAATTAAACAAAGATAAGTAGATCCCAAAAAAATCAATAATAAATGAATATCCAAGATAAATATCACACTTTTATATATTAAAAACCTGTACAGGAAACTTTATAGTTAATTCTTACAGAGAATTGGGTATGCTAACATTATTATAAACATTAGTTGAATTAAATTTTGCTTGCCTGAGGTAATTTATTTTTTTCAAAGTAACCTTTACGGTGTAGATTAGTCACGTATACTTGTTGGGATGCGTTCATACATTTAGTTGGGCAATTAACATTCCATATGATTTGCCTGTTTTCCAGCAGTGCTGTCTTCACTGCCTTGAATAGTCCTATGGGTATTCAAAGTTTTTCTGGTGCTAGGGTTAAACCCAGGGTCTCATGCTGAGCTGCCTTGAGCATATCTCTGTTAAATTTTTTAAAAATATTTTGTTATTTTTATTTATTTCATGTGTATGAGGGTATTGCCTGTATGTATGTAAGTGCACCCATGTCATACAGTGCCCATAGAAGTCAGAAGAGAGCATTGGCTTCCCCTGGAACTGGAGTTATAGACAGTTGTTAGTTGCCATGTGGGTGCTGGGAATCAAACCTGGGTCCTCTGTAAGAGCAGCCAGTGCTCTTAACCACTGAGCCATCTCTCCAGCCCCTTCTTTGTTAAATGAATACATTAGTTTCCATGTGCTAATAATAAAAGATTTTCTTTCATTTTGGATCTTATTATATTTCCAATTTTGAGTTACATGGTTATATGTAGGGTAATTTTTTATTGAAAGATCCTTGAAGTTAAAGTTAGAATCCATGTAATTTTACTATAATATCTAGGTCAGTGCCCCGAAATTAGAATTCTACCAACATATAAATAAAAAATATATTAAGGCATGTAAAAGATTAGGTTGCACAAAGATTTCTATCTTTGTGATACCTAATGTTGATTGTTAGCTTGAGTGGATAAAGGATTGGCTGCAAAGGGGCTGGAGAGATGACTCATAGGTTAAAAGCTCAATCATGAGGACTGGAGCTCAAATCCCAGCACCCATGTTGGACAGCTCACAGACACCTGTAATTCTAGCTCTAAGGGATCCAACACCCTCTTCTGGCCTCCATGGGCACCTGCACACACACATAAATTTTTAAAAGAAATGTTAAATGGTGATTAATGAAGGACATGTCTGGGTCTGTCTGTGATGGTGTTTACAGAAACAATCAGATCATGAGAGTTCTGACCTAATGAATGGGTTAATCCTTTGGTATGTTTGTAATTTCATGGCATTATTGGGAAATGGTGAACATAGGAAGCAAGGCCCTCTAGAGGCATTAGGTCACTGGCAGCATGTCCTTGGTGGCTTTATCTTGCCCTGGTTCCTTCCTTTATTCCCTTCTCTCTGCCTTCAGTCCACCAAGAAGTAAAGAACTGTAGCAGATGTTTTGCTGACCTGATGCTCTGCTTAAGCCCATGGACCAAGCAACCATAAGCTCAGCCCTCGGAAGTTATGAGCCAAAACAAATCCTTCCTCCCTTAAGTTTTCTTGTCAGGTACTCTGATCATAGCAATAAGAAAGGTAATGCAGACACTCCTCATCATTACTAACACCTGTTGCTGTTTTGTTTTGTTTGAGACAAAGTGTCATATAGTCCAGGCTGGCCCTATGTAGCTGAGGCTGGTTTTGCACTCCTGATTCTCTTGCCTCCACCTCCTAAGTGCTGTGATTACAGGTGTGCACCACCATGACTGGATAGAAAGGAAGGGAGGGAGGGAGGGAAAGAAAGAAAAAGAAAGAGAAACGAAAGAAGCAACCCTACCCAATGTGGAGTGAAAGCTCACTGTTGTTTTTTATTGGCATTTCATGATTCATCCCTTCACATTTACCTACTTTATATGCTAGCCATTTTTATGTCTCTGGAGAAATGTCTGCTCAAGTACTTAACCTTTTTTTTTTTTGAGACAGAGTCTTCCTGTAGTCCCAGCTGGCTTACAACTTCTATAGAACAGGCTGGCCTTGAACTAAAAAAAAAAAAAAAAAAAAAAAACCACATCCACCTACCTCTACCTCCTGAGTGCTGGGATTAAAAGCGTGTGTTACCATTCTCAGTGCTCCTTAGTTTATTTTTAAATCAGATCATTAGGACTTCTTTGAGATTGAGTCGCAGGAATTTCTTATATATTTTGGAGATATTAACGTCCATCAAATGCATGGTTTAGAAGAATTTTCTTACATTCTATATTCACTTGGTTATTTCCTTTATTGTACAGAAACTGTTCAGTTTGAGCTAGCCTGAATTATTTCTACTTTTTCTGCCCATGTTTTTAGTGTTACGGCCATGAAGTCATTGCCAAGATGAATTTCATGGAGCTTTTCCACTATATTTTCTTCTAGGAGTTTTACAGTTTTGTGTCATTGCATCTTTAATACATTTTAAGTTGATATTTTTGGATAAGGGTCCAATTTACTTTCATTTGAATGTGGCTATGTAATGTTCCCAAAACTGTTGAAGAGACTGTCCTTTTCTCATTGTGTATTCTTGGCACCTTTGTCAAAGTCAGTTGACTGTATGCTTGTGGATTCACTCTCTCCCACCACTCTACATGTTTGCCTTACATCAGTTCCATACTGTTTTCATTACTTAACTTTGTGATATATTTTGAAATAAAAAATTATGATACTTCAAGCTTTCTTTTTCTTCCTCAAATTGGATTTGTCTGTTGGTGATTTTTGTGGTTCCATATGAATTTAGAATATTTTTATATTTCTGTAAGAAATGCCATTGTGATTCAGACAAGGAATGCTTTGAATTTGTAGATCCCTTTAGGTCAGATGGATATTTTAATAATTTTGTCTTCCACTTCACAAACATGGAATGTCTTTCTATTTGTATCTTATTTATTATTCCTTAACAATTTTCAGAATATAGGCTTTTCATCTTCCTAACTAAGTTTATTCCCAAGTGTCTGATTCTTTTTTGGTGCTATTGTAAATGAGATAGTTTTTCTAAGTTCCTTTTCATATACTTTGTTAGTGTATATACAAAATTTTAAAGTTGTTTTTTCTAATTAACCACTAATTATAAAGACATTAATAAGGATTTCTTTGAGAAAATTAAGTTATTAATTTCAAAAGTTATAAATTGTAGGGCACATTGTAATTTTTATTACTTTCCTAATTATTTTCACTGGGGAAGTTAAAATTAATTTAAATGTAGATTAGGAAAAAATTGAAATCTATTAAGATGAAAGAAATGATATTATTTTTAGAATATCTTAGCTTTTGGATGAATTCTGTGGGTACTTCAGTATTAGTAAGGGGTTTTTGAATCGTTGGTGTAATGTACATAAAATAGGGAGAGAGAGAGAGAGAGAGAGAGAGAGAGAGAGAGAGAGAGACTACGGATTGAACCTACAATACTACACATTGCTCTACCACTGAGCTAACATACAAAATGAACTTTCTTCATTTTGAGATGGGCTGTTTCCCAGGTTGGCCTCAAGCTGCCTGAATAGCTAGGAATACAAGTGTTCACCACCACCATACTGAGTGACAGCCCTGGAGTTCTGATCCTGGGTCTAGTCCTGCCTTTCATAGTCATCCAGAAGGAGGATTTCAGACCATGAGAAATTCAAATTCCCACTACAGGATCAGTCATTGCTACACTTTCCTAAGTCCCAAGTCTCCTAAATGATTTTCAGCAGGTCATATTGAATGGACATAATACAGCAAGATCAACAGAGCTCTATGCCTTTCCACTCTACTCCTCATCCCAGCCTTCTTTTAGTGACAGAACTCCTAGCTTAATGCTATCTCTGCATAAAGCTTCATACACCCGCTCGAGTGCCCATTTCCCTTTGCTCTGGCCTAACAGCCCCCTTGCTATGCTTCCATCTCCTGCATCCAAAGATGCCAAGTAAAGTTAGGCGTAGAGCAAAGCACTAGCATTCAAAGACTGTCATGGAAAGAGGAGGCTCATTCCAGTGTTGTGCACCACAGAATCTGTGGGGTCAGTTCCAGTGGACCCCTAACATGGCAGAGATAACTGTTCCATTATCCTTACTTACTTGCATTAGTTAGGCAAAAGAAGCTAGTGTGCACTTTCTAACAAAACCATGGGTATATGATACTCCAAATATTTAAGTTTCGGCATGTATGCATAAGAAGGGGGCAGGCTATAGAGTGTAGGTCAGATGAGATTGACTTACATTTAATTTTAATAATTAGTAATTATTTTGAGTTTTTCAGACTGCCTCATTCCACTGCCCAGACTGCTCTTGAACTCATGGTGATCCTCCTGTCTCACTCCTCTTGAATGCTGGAATTATAGATATAAGCCACCATGCCTGGCCCAATTTTACTTTTTATCCCAAATGGAAAAATGTCTTGATTTTTGTACCAGTGCTAAACATACTAATGACTTAGGTTTCACCATTTATATGACTGACTGTTTTACCACTTATGTAATTGATGTTGTACACTTTTGCTGGAATAAAAAAAAAAAAAACACATTTCCCCCACTTTCATGACTATGCTTATGTGACTGACACAGTCATAGCCAGTGTAAACCAAGCACAGGTTTTGTTCATAAAGGTTACTATTTTCATAATAGGCAAAATTACTGACAATTTATTGTATTTACCTTGACAACAAATAAATTTCTTAAAGCCTAAAAACAAAAATCCTTACCACTCTACCCCTTATTTCTAGCAGTTTTTTGCTAGACCACGCCCTCTGCTAGAAGTGACCAGTTGTGACCGGCACTCACTTATGTAGGAGTTGCTTAAATCCTTGTTTTTATTGCTCCTTTTCTTGCTGACTTTCTTGGCATCTTTAGATGCTTTCCAATTTATTAGGAATTGTCTTTCTAGATTTTTAATTTCTTTTCCATCAAGAAATTCTGGAGAAAGATAAGTATATTAAAAAATACAGTATTGTGAATATGAAAACAAATATAATTCTGGTTTAGGACACACAAACAAGTTACATTAAGCAGAAATACATTTATTTTTAAAATACCTCATTTAGAGCCAGGCTTGGTGGCTCATGCTTCTAATCCCATCCCTCAGCAGACTGAGGCAGGAGGATTGCTATGAGTTCAAGAACGGTCCTGGTGGCTACATAGTGAATTCTAGGTCAACCTGGGCTACAGAGTGAGACCTTGCCTCAACGAATAAACAAATAAATATGCCAAAGCTATCCTTATTTATTTAATTGCTGGTATATTCACAATAGTTAGGATGTATGTATATAATAGCTTATATGTCTATCAGATGATGAATGAATAATGAAAATATGGTATGGTACATATACACAATACAATTTTATTCAGTTGTAAAGAAAAATGAAATTGTGAATTTTTTAAGAAAATAAATGGAAATGGAAAATATCATACCAAGGTGACCCAAACTCAATAAAACACTACATGTTCTCACACATATGTGGATCCTAGCTCTAAATTTTTAGATTTTAATTTGGAGTATCTGTAGAGCACAGGAAGCTAGAAAGGACCCATGAGAGGGAGAGGGAATGGGGTCTTCAGGGCAGAAGGGATAGTAATACATATATGATATGAAGACAGAGGTACGGATATGGGAGTTAAAAATTACAGGGGGAGAAGATGGGGTGGGTGGATTAACCAAAACTAAGGATGTATGAAAACCCTTATGGAAGCCTACTTACTGCTTTTAAGCTAGTTAAAAAAAATTAAAAATATAGAATTTGGACACAGATACCTTGCATGGGTGGACAGTGATTCCCCCAGCCTTCTGAGGGAAATAAACATCTTATGGGTTATTAAATGAAAATTTCAGTACCAGGCCTTCCTATAAGTTGTTGATCATCAAAGCCTAGAGTCCCCCAAAACAACACAGGCTATTACCATTGCTCTTGATTGCCTACCAGAACTAGATGGTAAAATTCTATTGCTGAAGACTCAACACGCTTTGGTTGCAGGACACTGAGAAATGAAGCTGGGACTGACCTGAAAATTTCCAGCTGACTAGCTTTCAGAATGCTAGAAGGTGCTATGCAGGCTGCTGCAGGAAAAAAAGATGTTAACGGTAGCCTTGCAGTATAGGCTGCCAGGCAAGATGTGACCACTGGTGCAATAGTGGCACAAAGGTAATGGGGATAACCAATTGCTTTTTGGATTGGATTTGAGGAACAAGAAGGAATTTAGGCCTGCTACTGTAAACCTGGTTGAAAGCCTAAGACCCTGGGAGGTTCCTCCCTAGGGAGGAACTACTGCTATTGTTTTACTAAGCAACATGTTGTAAAACTGCCTTCTCAATATTTATGCTTATATCCATAGCTTAGTGCTACCCTCAGCTTTGGCCAGAGAAGGTTCTCTCTGCAATGGTTAACAGTTAATGCAGAGATTTACTACTGGTCAGAGTGCTGAGAGTAAGTGTCTATTGAATGCTCCTAAATGGAACATCTACATCACCCCTGACCCTGTCCTCCAAGGCTCAGGGAATGCTGAGGCAGAGGGGTAGAAAGAATGTAAGAGCTGGAGGATCAGGAAGGGTGCTGTGAAGGGCTGTCTTCTGGACAGGACATGGCTGTAGCACTGCAGCTGTGATTACCTGCACAAGATTGCATCAGGGAGGGAGGAGTTGGGGATTCCTGGGGAGAGTGAGGAGGAATTGGAGCTCACTGATTCAGAAGGTCTAGCTGGTTAGTGAGTTCCAGGGTCCTGCTGTTTCCCCAGCACTAGAGTCACAGATATGTGCATATTTTGGGATCCCTTTCTAATATGTAAATATATAAACTATATTGTTTTTCAAAGTAGAAATGTTGTTACAATAAATATAAAATCATGTTTTTTAGATTAATTATTCTTAGGAAAAAATATGAAGTTTTAAGTAAGTTTTATTTTCATAGCATGGTAAGGCACATACAATATTAAATAACACTTATTAGATCCTAGGATACAGCTGTAACAGAAGCAAACCACAGATCTGGCCTCTTGGTTCTATGAGGTGAGATTTCTTTACATTTTGCTCCTTTAAAATTTTTTTAAAATTGAGTTTCTTCAATTATATAATTTTTGTACATGGTAAGATAGTGGAAAATATGAATACCATGCAGAAAAATTTAGTCGCCTTATTCTATAATGAGAAATAATTTTAAATAACTGATAATACTTTAGAATGTTTCTTAGCCAACTTTTCTATGTATTTCTGTGTGTATATGTGAATGTTATATGAAATGGAGCTCTTTATTAATACATTTCTATGTGTTGCTTTTAAATTTTTATAAGCATTTTACTACGTCTTTCTTTAAACACAATTTCCAATTTATTTTATCTATATATTTTGTATAGCACCAAGAAAGTGATTTATGCAACCTTCATTTAATAAAGAGACTAGCAATGTATTTGTATAATTTTTAAGTGATTTTTTTTTTTGGTCTTTTTGAGACAGGGTCTCCCTGTAGCCCCAGCTGTCCTGGAACTCACTATGTAGACCAGGCTGGCCTTAAACTCACAGAGATCTGCCTGCCTCT
>NW_008356952.1:560479-561927 GCF_000622305.1 Nannospalax galili
TAAAAATGTTTTATGTCACAGTCTTTCAGGGAACAGAATACCCCCACAAAAACTTTAAAAACTTTTTGGTTTAATTTCATTTTTTGTGTACAAGTATATTGTCTGCATGCATGTATGTGAGCCTAAGGAGGCTACTCCAAATAAAAAAATTAAAAATTTTTTTTTGTTTAGTGTGTGTGTGTGTGTGTGTGTGTGTGTGTGTGTGTGTGTGAGTGTGCATGTAATATGTAAGTGCAATGCCCAAGGAGGCCAGAAAAGGACACTGATCCCCTGGAATTGGAGTTATGGATGGTTGTTAGGAACCTTGTGGGTGCTCGGAACAGAGCCAGGGTCCTCTGCAAGAACAGCCAGTGCTTTTAACTGCTGGGCCATTTCTCCAGTCCCTCCGGAAAATTTTTAATTGTACTGCTGAAAGTGTTAACTCTGCCACTTAAATATCCATAATATTGTGCTATATCCAAAGTACAAAATAAAATGATAAAACTGAGAACATAATGGTCTGCTATCTAGCCATGGGTGATGTATTTGTGCCCTGCCCCCAACAGCTCCGGAAAGCACTGAGTCCTGAACCCCAAACACATCATGTTTATTCCTGTACAGACATACTTATGATCAAGTTTAACTTAGGTAAAGAGATTAATAACTAATAGAGCAATTATAACAGTGGGATATAGTATAAGTTATGTAAATGTGCTCTTTCTCCAAAGATCTTACTACAATGTATTTTCTAATTCTGTGTCTAGCTTGGACCACCAAAACCATGGAAAGTACCACCACACAAAGGAGTACTGTGTAAACTACAGCCATAGTCTCTAGAAATCTAATTGTCTTTATATTTTCTATACCTTTCTTAATTGAATGATGAACTATAGTTAAGGAAATTCACAAGATGTTTTGTCATACTTTTTTGGACTTATAACTACAGTAAAAGATCATTCTTTTATGCTGTTTTCTCAACCTCTTATACTTATTGATGTCTTTCCATGTTTACTTTTGTTTATAATTATACAATTTGCTAGTACATTTTTGGATGTTGTATACATATCAGTACATTTAAATTTTTTAAATTATTTTTATTTTATGTATATGAGTGTATTGCCTGCATGTATGTAAGTGCACCTGTGATAGTCAGTGCCCACAGAGGCCAAAAGTTGGCATCCCTGGAACTGGAGCTAGGGACAGTTGTTAGCTGCCATGTGGGTGCTGGGAATTGAGCCCGGGTCCTCTGTAAGAGCAGCCAGTGCTCCTAACTGCAGAGTCATCTCTCAAACCCCATCAGTACATATTTTTAAAACCTGTATTATAAGCCAGGGTGTGGTGGCACACACCTTTAGTCCCGCACTTGGGAGGCAGAGGCAGGTGGATCTCTGTGGGTTCAAGGCCAGCCTGGTCTCCATAGTGAATCCAGGCCAGCTGTGGCTAGAGGGGACCCTATCTCAAAAAGACTA
>NW_008356952.1:561957-585091 GCF_000622305.1 Nannospalax galili
GAAAAGAAAAATCTTAATATTTTACCAAAATTCCTACTTCTTCATATTATGGTCCCAAACAGAGCTAGGAGAGGTTAGGAGACTGTCCTAGGCAACTAGACTGACCTGGTTCCATGTCATTTTAATCACATGATTGCATATGAGGCTATTATATTATGCATAGCAGTGGTTTAGGAAAAAAAGGCAAGTGATTGACAGGTTTTGTGAGATTTTAACGATTTGCTCTTAACATGAAATTTTATTCTGTTCATACTATGTAAATCAAATATGCAGTTTGCCATTGTGTCTGGTGAGGGCCAGGTCAACTGCAAAACATAAAGTGACTCCTCATAGTCTATTTATTTATTGGTCTTTTTGAGACAGGGTCTCCCTGTAGCCCCAGCTGTCCTGGAACTCACTATGTAGACCAGGCTGGCCTTGAACTCACAGAGATCCACCTGCCTCTGCCTCCCGAGTGCTAGGATTAAAGGCATGCACCACCATGCCTGGCACAGTCCTTTATTTTAACTTTATTATTATTTTTTTTATCATTGAGTATTACAAATGAGGATAATAAAAACAAATCAAAGCAAATTTGTTGCATGTGTATATGTGCTTAGAAAAAAGACTGGAGGGCTGGAGAGTTGGCTCAGTGGTCAAGAGCACTGACTGCTCTTGCAGAGGACCCGAGTTCCATTCCCAGCACCTACACGGCGGCTACAAACTGCCTTAACTCCAGTTCCAGGGGAATCCAAAGCCCTCTTCTGACTTCCGCAGCAATGCACAACATGGGTGGACTCACATACATGCACACATACAATACACTCATACACATAAACTAAAAATAATAAAATATTTTTTAAAAGTTTTAAAAAAGAGAAAAGACTGGAAAGATACATACTAAAGTTAACGTTAACAGTTTATGCATGGCAGGATTATGAGTGATTCTTTTTCTTCTCTGTATTTCTTTTCCTTGCAGTGCTAGGGCTAGAACTCAGAGTCTTATAAATGCTAGTCAAGGTCTCTACCATTGAGTTACATTTCCATGCTCTGAGTTTTATTCTAATTAATTTTTTTTTTTTTGTCTTTTTGAGACAGGGTCTCCCTGTAGCCCCAGCTGTCCTGGAACTCACTACGTAGACCAAGCTGGCCTCAAACTCACAAAGATCCACCAGCCTCTGCTTCCCAAGTGCTTATTCTAATTAATTTTATAATCACAAAGTATGTCATAGAGTTATGCAAAATAAACTTTGAATACTTTTTTATTTTCAGAAATTAATAGACAATGCCACACCTTTTGTGATCTTATCTACAGAACTACGTGAGAAATGTTTTTCTTATTTATTTATTTTTTTTCTTGTAGAGCTCAAAATCAAACTTAGGACCTTGTGAACACTAGGTATGCACTCTGCCACTGGGTTATTCTCCAGCTCAAATTGGAAGGTTCTTAACAGTTAAGCATTAATTGTATTGATTCTACTGGTTGAGGAAAGGGGACTAATGCGTGTGGTGCTGGAGAAGTTAGATGTGGAGGTGGGGGTGGGGGTAGGCGATTGCATAGCAGAGCCATCTGCAGAACTTTAAAAAAACATACATGACTGGTCTCTGTGTGTTCTTTCTTTCCTACCTTTGTGGGGTGTGTATAGCTCTTGCATACATATTTTGAAAAAAAATGGTTTACATTTTTGATGTACTTTCTTTCCTACATTGTAGAGAATCACTAGTATTATGATTAACCAGCTGTGAGCTTTGATGTCATATATATACATTTCTGAAATCTTGCTGATAAATTAAAAAATTAAGCAAGTGATTTACTCTAAGAAAACTATATTCATGAAAAACATGTACCTAGTGACTTGGACACCAAGATCAGTCTGTCCCTGTATTTTGGTTTAAGACAAACAGGATTTCCATTTAGATCCAATTTCCATAGCTTCATCAACTTGTTCAGTAAAAGCTCCAAATCCTATAATTAGGAGAGAAAAAGGGACACAGGACTTTTGTAGTTATTGACACAGGCGTGCTCGCTGTTTTTAAAGGCAGTCACTGCTTTTTATGCTGTTCTATCTCCTTAAACAGAATAATGTCTAGCTTTTGAACAAAATGGTCTGGACTAATAGTACTGTGGCTGAAGATGAGGCAAAGTGTGAGGTTCTAAGTTGGAGCTCACAGAATTGTTCTTGGACATGTTGCCTTTAAATTAACTCAGTCCATATTAAGACTAAGCCCATTTTAATTTCTGAGGAAGATGCCCTACTTTCAGTAGAATTCATAAAAGGCTGCACTGAAATATTGACATTATCTGTCCTTTTTGAGTATAGGGACTTCTTTTTAAATTGTGAGCTTAGTGTGGGTACAGTTTTTTTTTTTACATTTTGTTATAAGCATTTGCATGCTTTTATAGCTTGCCAGAAAATGACCTGTTGCTATTTCAAGGAATAATTAGGTTAATCCGCGGTCTACAAGTCAAATGAAATGAAGGCGAGGAAATGGACTAAGTTCTCCAGAACCAGCACTTTCAGCTCCTCTTTTTTTTTTTAAACTTTCTCCCTATTTGCAGTTCTTTCCCATCCAGTGTCACTCTGTCCCCAATTTTTTTTGTCTGTTTTTCATTCCTTTTCTTGCTTTCCCCCTTTCCTCTTTAAAAAATAAATGTTATTTTAACTACTTTTTAATGGAAAGGAAATATGCTTTGGTTATTTCTTATATATGCTCCAAATTATTTTTAAAATGGGATAAAGATATGATTACTCCAAAAAAGTAATGTAATTAGGCTGTTATACATTGGTTACTGTAAAGAATGATGCAGTACTTACACACACGCAGGCAATACACTCATAAAATAAAAAAGAATGGTGCAATAGACATAGAATGCAGGTATCTCTTCAAAATGCTAACTTAATTTCCTTTGGATCGATATATCTGCAGAATTTTGTCTGTTTTGACTTTGAGGTTTCAAAATAAGTATCTTGTGAAAACCCAGGAATTCTCTTCTTTAAATGGCAATCCCAAGTCTCCTGGAGCTTTGCTCACTGTGTGCATGTCTTTATAAAGTGGCTACAAATAGGCTTAATTGTCATGACATATAAAGTGTGGGGAACAAAACAGGCAAGTCATAAATATGTTAGTTTTCTGTTTCTTTGCCTGCCCTAGTGTTCTCAGCTGATTCCCTCTTTCTCTCGATTTTGGTCAACAGCAAATTTGAAGGAAGAAACTTCTTACCCATTGACAAACAGTTTTCTTCATATAAGAAAGCTCTTTTCAAAATTATAACTTCAGCCCTCAGTCCTAGGCCCTAGAAGATTTTATTCTTTCTGCAACTTTGTTCAATGTTTAACATGGCCATAATTATTTTCTGTGGGAGTTATAGTGTATTTTTCTTTTACTCTAAAACCTGTGAAGGGGTATGCTGTATTTTTCATAGTGTCGAATATGATGCCCCAACAATATGAGAGCTTTAAACTGGTATAGATTTTTTAAAAAGTTGGAGTTTGTTAATTATTCCTCATTTGATAAATGACCCTCGACATAACTCCCTCCAGTATGTGTTTATTTAAGACTAAACTAATCCTGTTCTGAAATACAATTCCCCTTTGGATACGCTCTGGTTGTTCATTGCCTTCCTGTCTTTAATAAAATGCTTTCACTTTCCTGCCCTTCAATAAGTTTCTAAAGGAAGCAGGCACTTTTCTGGACAGTCTCTGTTTGATAAATGATCATGTCAGGCTATCACTTAGAAGACTGCTGCAAAATTCTTAGGAGCTGATTCTGTTTCCCCTGAAGGCTGGTACCCCAGCTTCTATGCAGGCATCTGCGGCAGGCAGCGCTCCCGGCTTTAATGATGACCGTGATGAACCTGTATTTGCCCAGTGCGCTCCAATCTTTATCGGAAACGTCTGGTCCAACTGTCCTTACTAAATCTAAAGACAGCCATTTGTCATCCTCCTGACTGCCTGTCATCATCTGCCTGAGAAAATCTATAATTTTTGGCTTGTTCCTGACTAAACTGTGGAATGAATAAATTTATCTTTGGGCCATGCTGCTTGTCAGGATCAATATTGAGCAGAGGTTGAATAAATTAGAAACTAAGAAAACATGACAGGCTGTAGTGGTTTGTTCATTTGTGTATGATAAATCAAATATTTAGTTTATATAAGAGGCAAGCATGTCAAGTTTTCTCATTTCCCCCATTCATTTTGAAGATTCTACACCTCATGATAAATGGTCATCAGAAAACCAATGAAGTACATCACTAATGAATTTGACTGTGAGATGAACTCTGGTCATTTTATTGATTTAGCAAACTTTTCAGACATAAAAACTGTAGGCAAAGATTAAGATTTTTGTTCTTTCAAGTTTTCATACATTTTTGCATGTGCATTAACAACCTGTATAATGTTTGCCTAGTAAAGCTCATGACTCAACCTCTCAACCTATACCCCCAGCAACTTGCAGAAATGCCAAGTTGAACTGTAAATCATTATAGTATTTGGTATTTTTATATAGTGACACAAACCTGTCTAAAGAGGTTACAGGAAAAATACTCCCAAAAGTTAAAGACTCCCAAAAGTTACTAAATGTTACTTAAACTAGAACTCTGTGAGTTAAAGAACAGGGTTTCTCATCTATGTATTATTTGGCCTAAAACTTTTCTTTCCCTCCTCTTCAGTGGTTGACCTTAGCTTCATCTTTATTGAGAAGTGGGTCATCTTTCCATAGTGTTTTCTCAGTCATCAGTCGTCTGCCTCTGGTCTCATAGCTCCTCTTCTGTCTCTCGTTTTTCTTTTCCCATGTTCATCAGCTCTCTGGATCCTGACTGTCTCCTCTTGGGATCGTCTCTCATCTCCATCTGCAGTCTTCCTTCTCTTCTGCTGTTATCTACTTTTTTGCTAACCATCATCAGACTTCTTAACCAGTGCTTCTCAATCTTTCATGTGCTTAAGAATCAACACAGGGAGCCTGTACTTGACTCAGTGGGTAAAGCATTTGTCCCTAAGCCTGAATACTTGAGTTCAGTCTCTGGGTACCATACGGTTAGGGAGAACCAGCTTCTGTAAGTTGTCTTCTGATCATCGTATGCATGCTGTATACACATATTAAAGGAAATGAATAATAAAATGTAATTGAAAGATATTAAAAAAGAGAATCACCAAGGGACCTTGTTTAAATGCAGGTTCTGATTCATTAGGTCTGGGGAGGAAGAAGCTGAGCTTTGGCACTGCTGCTGCTGGGTGCTTTCAGACCCCATTTGCAGTTATAAGGGTCTAGAGCATTTCCTTCATTTTCTCAACCAATGGGCACTTCTGCAGGTTAGTACCACTGAAAAGGCACTGATATTGCTGAGTCCAGCATTACCAACCACAGACTTTGTAAGTCTCAGTTCTTTGGGTTATCTTAACCTGTGGTCCCCTCTCTTGAAACTTCCTGATTCTGTTTTCCTGCAGGTTCCATGGATCCTCCATGAATCCATGGCCCTATAAGTAACTACAGACCTCTAACCACAGACATCCCAATGTATGAACAGATTATTTTATAAAAGTTATTTTTGAGAACTGAGAACACATCTCATAAAAGCAATGTTGTACCTGCACACTGTTGCCCGAGTTTGGCCATGAAAACAACCCCTCAAAGGAGAAAAAGCCTGAAGGAATTTGCGCAGTGATAATACTAGAAACTTCCTCATAATGTAGCAATATTTTCCAAAGCCCGATCACTCCCACTGGAAGCAGCAGCGAGTATTAGGTCGTCAGGAACCAATTCACTTGCTTCCTTTTCCTCCAAAAATTGGTCTGTTTTCAGTCTCTGGCCACGGAAGAGCATACAATCACAGCTAGAAACAAGCTTTCTTCCTGTAACCACCACCCTGTCCATTTATACGTAAACCTTTAACAAAAAAGAAAATGCCCCCATGCTGGGTGTGGTGGCACACACCTTGCCTTTAATCCCAGCACTTGGAGACAGAGGCAGGCGGATCCCTGTGAGTTCAAGGCCAGCCTGGTCTACATAGTGAGTTCCAGGCTAGCTGGGGCTACAGGGACACCCTGTCTCAAAAAGACGCCCCCCAAAAAATGCCCCCTGCACCCATGATGACATTCTCAGTGGCAACCAATATGCTGAAGACTCTCACATTCATCTATCCTCTGAACTCTAGCCTCGTGCATCTGTCTCCTTGATACTTTCAGTGAGATGTTTTGTTTTTGTTTTGAAAATATTTTATTTATTATTTTTATTTTATGTGTATGAGTATATTGCCTGCATGTATGTGAGTGCACCCTTGTTGTGCAATGCCGAGGAGGTCAGAAGAGGGCTTCGGACTCCCCTGGAACTGGAGTTAAGGACTGTTTGTAGCCGCTGGGTCCTCTGCAAGAGCAGTCAGTGCTCTTAACCACTGTGCCAATTCTCCAGCCCCTCAGTGAGATATTTTAAAGACGCCCTAACTGGGCATGGCCCAAATTCATGACTTCTTGTGTCCCGAACCTGACTCTTGACTTCTCCATTTCTCACTGACCTCTTTTCCACATTTCCTGTATCCAACTCAAAACCAGTTATGTCTTTTCTACTTTCTTCTCCGAGCAGTTCTCTGGTCTGTGTACTCCATTTCCACACCAACTCTTAAGGTTTCTACTGTCCTGCGTTTCCTGTCTAGCCTCTCCTTCCAAGCTGTTCTTCATAGCCTAGCTATGCAGAGCTGTTCAAAATGCTGATCTCTACTTACTTCACCCCTTCAGTGTCTCCCAATGCTCTTAGGATAAACACAAACTGTCATGTCCAATGCTGCCCATCTGCCCAGCAGCTCAGGTTTGTATTACATTTTACTTCACTTTCAGCATCCTGTCCCTAGTGTTTGTCATGCTTGTATCAGCCTTGAGGTGTTAGCATATGCTATTTCCTTTGCCTGTAAGTCTTCTATGAGAGCTCAGCTATCAGATATCCCTTCCTCAAGAAAGCCCAGAGTATCCTTAACAGGGAAAATCTTCCCATTACAAGCTTCCAGCACCACCTACTTCTCCTCATGGCATTTGTGCAATTTTTACATTGGGGCGGGGTGTGGTTGCAAACTGAATGTTTTCCTTCCTTTTAATGCTGAGTTTCTCAAGGCCAGGGATCTCGCATGTTTCTTGCTCACCGCTATCGCCTCTATTGTCTCGGCAAATGCTGCTATATAGTGGTATTTTCAGCGGATGGATCGGAGGAGAGGCGAGGGTCTGATGTTAGAAGCAGGACAGGAAGTAAAAGAAGTGTGATGAAGCCGGTTTTGAAGTTCTTCATGAAAGAACTGCACACAGGAACAGGGAAGGAATGACAGGATTTATTCTCTTGTGCTTCCTCATCTGCCTCTCACCCTCTCTTTGCATGTCTAGAAGTCTCTGGCACAGATCGGCTTTGGAGAGATGAGGGCAGGCTTAGAGCAACTCAGAGTAAGGAGACCCTGGCCACTGTATGTCTGGAGTATGTAGAGAAGAAAGGGATGAAGCCCCAGGCTGCAGGAAGGATGGAAGCCACTTGGCCGCTTCCCTCAAGTCCATGTCCTGGGCCTTGGGTTCAATTGCACTCACTTCTCTTAGGTTCTTGGACCCTCAGCAAACGAGGACATGGCCACTGTTTGTGAATGCCGCGTTTCCTAGTAACCCAGTTCTCTTTTCTTTTACTTCCACAGAGCTCAAGGAGTTCAGTTGCCTGTCAATACCTATAGTACATTTTCTTGCTCCATGTGTTCTTTTAAAGTTCTTCTCCAATATTGGGACTGGAGTGATGCCTTACTGCACTTCCAAGGACCCAGGTACCATTCCCAGAAGCAACATGGGAGGCTAACAACCTTCCATAACTCAAATAGAAGAAGCCAGACAATCCCACGGCTCCTTCTAGCCTCCATGGGCACTAGGCATGCATGTGGCGAACTTGCGTATGTGCAGGCAAAACAGTCATACACATAAAAAAAACTGTTTTTAGATATCTTTCTCATTGTTCAAGTCAGAATCTTGATTGGAATATTTAGTTACTTAATCATTCTAAGAGATCATTCATTTTCTATTTAAAAAATGAGTTTTCCATACCAAAATATACTGCAAATGCTATCATGTTTTCCTTTATGACACTTCATAAAACTCCATATACAAGACTGGCAGGACTTTATAGTGCTGTAATCTATTATATTGATGAAATTATTTAATAAAATGAGATTAACGGCTTGTAATATGCATTTCAATAATGACCTTATATTTTTAATTTTTATTTTTAGAAATAATGTAAACTATCAGCAGAAGCAATCATTTTAACATTATACTTTCTTGTGTAAGAACTATGTTTAGTTATTTCATGTGTTCTTTGTGGACTCATTTGAGGAACTTACTGGTAGCCAAATAAAACCAGCTGTTCTCTAAATGCTAAAAAGCTCAGGTGATTATAGTGCTCTTGGTAGGTTTCTCTAATGATGTCCCCTTCCTTTTCCCCAGGGCACAAAGCTGTCTATTGCTGTCAACCTTTTGGATGGATGCCAGTGACCTTATACATGACATGAGAGATTTCTTCCCCCAAGGCACAGGGCTTACTGCCAGTAGGTTTGGGGGAAAAGAATGGAAAACTTGAAACCATAAAATAGAGATCTTGGTCTCAGAATACAAATAAAGAAGTTAATATTCTGATGTTAGATACAGCATACTCTTTGACTAAGCCTTCAGAGCAGGATTTAACAGAAAAGCACATTCAAATGTATTCTGGGCAGTATACTGAGATTCCCAGTAAGCTGAGTCTGGGCATTTTTGCCTGTAAATGTGTATATGGTATATGTGCATGTGTGCATGCATGTTCACGTCTGTGCTCATGCATATGAAGACCAGAGGTTGATGCTGAATCTTTGATCATTTTCCAGTTTGTACACTGGGGCACAGTCTTTCACTTGAACCCAGAACCTGCTGATTTGACTAGTCTGACAAGTTAGCTTGTTCTGGGGATCACCTGCCTCTGCCTCCCAAGTGCTGGGATTACAGGTGGACCACTATATCCATAAGGAATTTATGTGAGTTCTGGGGATCTGAACTGTGGTCTTTATGCTTCTGCAGCAAGTGTGTTACCAACTGAACCATTTCTCCATGCCCCGGGTCTAGACATTTAAGTGTGACCCCATGCTGGAAGTAAAAGAATTTTGAATTTCACCTTCATTCCTTGGGCATCTTTTCTGTATGAGAGGGAAAAGCAACTTTTGGCATATCCCACACACTGGGGCTTACTGAATGGTTTGCCTTGCTTCCCCAGATAATTAAATACTTTTGTTCATTCATTCTGCACAACTCTCAGGTTCCTCCTATAAATCAGGCTCTACTCTGGCTCTGCATAATCCTGAAGTCAATCAATCAGAATTCCTTTCAGAGATTCTCAATCTAATGGAATGAGGGAGGGCATACTGTAGTACAGTAATATATAGTAAATAAAATTAACCAGGATTCTTTACAGTCACACATTTTTTAAAATTTCTTTTTTATCTTTTTTAAAATTCTTTTTTTTTTTTTTTTGAGACAGAGTTCCCCCTGTAGCCCCAGCTGGCTGACCAGAACTCCCAGTGTAGAACAGACTGGGCTCCATCTCACAGAGTTCCACCTGCCTCTGCCTCCCAAGTACTAGAATTAAAGACATAGGCCACCACACCCAGCATCCAACCATACAATCTTTTAAAGAAATATTTTTATTTATTATTTTTATTTTATTTCATGTGTATAAGTGTATTACCTGCACGTATATAAGTGTACCCATATGATACAATGCCCATGGAGGGCAGAAAAGGGGGTCAGATCCTCCAGAACTGGAATTATGGATGGTTGTTAGCTGCCACGTGGATGCTGGGAACTGAACCCAGGCCCTCTGCAAGAGCAGCCAGTGCTCTTAACCACTGCGCCATCTTTCTAACCCCTGTGACCATACAATCTTCCCCCCCCTTCGGTCTTTTTGAAACAGGATCTCCCTGTAGCCCCAGCTGGCCTGGAACTCACTATGTAGACCAGGCTGGCCTTGAACTCACAGAGATCTGCCTGCCTCTGCCTCTGGAGTGCTGGGATTAAAGGCATGTGCCACCACACCCGGCCAACAATGACAATTTTCATAAAAAACAACCAAGCGCAGGGCACAGAACTGTAGCAAACATTAACAACAATAACCAAAATTAAAAAAAAAAAATTATGTACTCTTTCCCACCAAACCAGTTCAAAATATGTGCTGAATATGTCGTTCACACTGCACTAATGGTCAATTGGATGAAAAGGGAATTTCAGTTTTCACAATCACTGCCTGAAAGAGAATACACTTACTGGACTCTCATGGAACATAGAAATGGTTCCTGCTACTTCAATACACAGGATTCACACATTTACCATTTGAAAAAGAAAAGACAAAACTTATGTTCTGGGGCTGGAGAGATGGCTCAGTGGTTAAGAGCATTGCTCTTGCAGAGGACCTGGGTTCAATTCCCAGCACTCACGCTAACAACTATCTCTAACTCCAGTTCCGGGGGAATCCAACGCCCTCTTTTGACCTCTACAGGCATTACACGACAGTGCATTTACATGCATGCAGGCAATACACTCATACACATAAAAGTAATTTAAAAAGCTGTGTTCCTTTTCTTTTCAATGATCAACTCAGGCTGGTGAGATGGCTCAGGTGTAAAGGGGCCCTTTCTTGTTCTCAAGTCTAAATATTATAGTATACTCACACATGCCTTTTTTTACATTATTTAATAACCATATAATTAGAAGAAGCACTTCATTACAACAGCATTAACATATTCAGTAACAATTTCCAGAGCTAAGATGCATCTCTTTCAAAATTGGCTGTAAATTTTTAGGCTTACAGTTGAATTAATACAGTTATACAATATTGTACTCCATATAAATCCTATAAGACATAAAATTAAATGAGGTTTTAAACTTTTAAAAAAGATCTACATTTTATTATTAAAATACACAGTTTCATACAGAAAAATTCATTTTTTAATACAATTGACACTAAGATGTGCATGCATTTCTAATCTCTATATATCTGGTTATTACTAGTCACAGTCGGTTACTTTCTGAGCTCCTTGGCATCTGAGCATGGATATAAAGTCATCAGGTAAACAGAGTCCCACAAGCTCCTGGGAACCTGCTCATATGATTATATGGCAATGGTGTCAGACTACACAAACCACATGCAAACTCAGGTAGACAAAATCCCTGCATAGAACTGGGAAAATGAACAGCAGACCCCAATCTTATCTAAAGGCCTATTGACAACTGATGAGGAACAGCTGACCCTCCTAAAACAAAGACCTCTAGATAGGCTCACTAGATTTCACCAGAAGGTCGAGTAGTGGGGAATGGCTGGGGTGCAGACAACACAGCAGACAGTAGCAGGGATATCAGAGTATAAGGGCTCTAGTAGGGGGAGGGAGGCTATGGGAGGGTGCTACCTGGGAAAGTGGGTGAACAAATAAAATAATAATAATAATTCTTCACACATGCCCTTTTAAATATACATTGTATACATTATAGCCTAGGATCCACATATGAAGGAAAACATAAGGGTTTTTTTTTTTATTTTATAAATCTGGGTAACTCACTGAATATTATACATTCTAGGTCCATCCAGTTTGCTGTGAATTTTGTGATTTCATTTTTCTTTAGCGCTGAATAATACTTGATTTTATATATATACCAGATTTTCATTATCCATTCATCTATTGATGCATAACTAGGTTGGTTGTTTCCTTACTATGGTGAATAAAGCAGCAATAAATATGGGGGTACAAATATCTCTATAGTAAGATATGGAGTTCTCTGGGTTGTATGCCCAGGAGTGAGATGGCTGGGTTACATGGTAGCTCTATTTTTTATTTTTTGAGACACTTCCAAGCTGATTTACATAATGGTTGCACTAATTTGCACTCCTACCATCAGTGAATAAGAGTTCCTCTTTCTCTACATCCTCTCCAACATTTGTCAGAGTTCTTGATAATGCTCATTTTGACTGGGATAAAGTGGTATCTTGAAGTAGTTTCAATTTGCATTTCCCTAATGGCTAGGGAGGTTGAACATTTTAAAAATAGTTGTTGGCCATTTATATTTATATTTTGCTTTCTGAGAAAAGAGTTTTAATCTTAAGATTTTTTTGTTTACTGATCTACTACAGAAAATGTTGATTTAGCTCTCATCAGTATGGCTTCCAACCCCTATTACACTTCCTTTCTTCCACACTGTTGATAGGGTTAAACTCAAAGTGTTGAATTAACATTCAGTGACTATAACACTCATATATTGTTCATGGTTAAACTACAATACATTTCTATGTCTGCTTTATTATTTTCCAGAGGATTGAAATTGCCTAATTCCTGTTTTGTTTTTGAGGCAGGGTCTTATTCTGTATCCCCAACTGGCCTGAAACTCAGTATGTAGACCAGTCTGGCCTTGAACTCACAAAGATCTGCCTACTTCTGCCTTGAAGTGCTGGGATGATAGGCATGCATCACCACCCCCAGCTGAAATTGCTTAGTTCTTTATTTACTTAGTTTTCTTTCTTTTTAAATTTTTTTTAAAAAATTTATTATTTTTATTTTATGTGTATGAGTGTATTGCCTGCATGTATGTGAGTGTACCCATGTCGTGCAGTGCCGCAGAGGTCAGAAGAGGACTTCGGATTCCCCTGGAACTGGAGTTAAGGACGGTTCGTAGCTGCCATGTGGGTGCTGGGAATCGAACCTGGGTCCTCTGCAGGAGAAGTCAGTGCTCTTAACCTCCCCAGCCCCTATTTGCTTAGTTTCCTATGTACTTGTCTCCAGCTACATCAAGGGCTGCTTGCCCTCAAGCCAGCTGTGAACTGCTATGCCAAGGCTTCTCGCCTTCCTTCTGGGAATTTTTCTAGACTTTCTGTAGTTCTAAATGCCATGGCTTGCTTTATCCTAGTTTACTCACCTGTTTAGATTGAACACATTTTTCAATGCTGCCTAAGAAAGGTCATGTGAGAAGTAATTTTTTAAATTTTTTTTCTTTAATTTTTAAAATTATTTTTATTTTATGTGTATGAGTGTATTGCCTGCATGTATGTGAGTGCACCCATGTCGTGCAATGCCACGGAGGTCAGAAGAGGGCTTTGGATTCCCCTGGAACTGGAGTTAAGGACGGTTAGTACCTGCCATGTGGGTTCTGGGAATCGAACCCGGGTCCTCTGCATGAGCAGTCAGTGCTGAGCTATCCTCTCCAGCCCAAGAAGTAAATTTTTAAATTACATTTTATTTGTGTGTGTGTGCGTGTGTGTGTGTGTGTGTGTGTGTGTGTGCATGCAGGCATATACCACGTTGCATGTGTGGAGGGAGTTGGTTCTCTCCTTCTAGGATGTGGGTCCTAGAGCTAGAACTCAGGTCATCAGGCTTAGTGGCAAGCACCTTTTACATCTGAGCCATCTCACCAGCCTGAGATGTTAATTCTTTTGAAAGTGTTTATATTAGAAACTATTTTATATTTCACAATTGAAAACTGAATATATAATTTTAAGTTGAGAGTATTTTTTCCTTATATGTTTGAAGGAACTGTCCTGTGGTCCACATTGAAGAACCCGATAATTCTAATCCAAGTTGATTCCTGATTCTTTGTATTAACAATTCTCCTTTATCTCAGAATAGCATTAGGGTATTCTTTCTTTTACTTCTTTGTGTCCTAAAACATTTTACAGGTAGACCTTGGTAAAGTTTAGTTTCCATCTAGAGTGTTGGATATTTGGGTCATAGTTTCAAAAATTCGTATCATTTGGGTTTTTAGATTTTTCTGCTGTCATTTTAAATTTAGCTTTACTGAGTTGTCATTTATATAAAACAAAATGCATCTCTTTAGATGACCAAACATATGCATCCATACAATAATCACTCTAATTAAGATATAGAACATTTCTATCATCTCAATAGAGTCACTCAAGCCTTTACCAGTAAACCTTTTCCTCTCCTCTGGATCAGGCAACCATTTGTTTCCTGTTACTATATGACAGTTTTGAGAGTTAATATAAGTGGAGACATATGTAGTGTGTATTGTTTTTGTGTCTGGCTTTTACTTAGTGTGATGTGCTTGAATTTGTCCATGTCGTGTGCATCATTTTCTGAAGAACCTCCACCCTGATTTCCACAGTGGCCTCAGTATCTTCCATATCTGGTAATATTTCCTGTCTTAAAATTTATTTTGTTTTATATAAATATAGTACCTATAGCTTTCTTATTTGTGTTAGCATTACATGTATTTCCTGTAATTTTTCTTTTAATTCGTGTATAATTTATTTAAAGTATGTTTCTCATGGAGAGCAAACGATTGGACCATTTTGTTGTTCAAGGCAGATCTCATTATGTACTCCAGACGACAGAGAACTTCAAACACACAATCCTTCTTTCTCTGTTATCCAGATAGTACATGCAGGCATGTACCATCATGTCTGGTTTCTGCCTCCTCCTCTTCCTTCTTCTTTTTTTTTTTTTTAAATACATTTATTCAAGGCTGGGATATAACTCAGTGGAACAGCAATTTCTTAGTATGCAAAGGATCCTGGACTAGTAGAACACACAGCCAAAAGCCACATTTATTCAACACTGGAGTTTTTTTCCCCTAAGCTCACTCTGAATTCTTGGACTAAAACAATTATTTTGCCTCAGCTTTTATAAGTAGTCAGGGCTATTGGTGACTGGCACTGTGACTGGACTACCTCTGACTGGAATAGACAGCCGCATTTATTCTTACATTCTATTAATCACAAATTCCACGGGTTCTATCTAAAAACACACTCCTAACACACCCACACCTCCTCATGCATCTTCTTCTTTTCCACAATATCATTGTACTTCTCTTCTGTAGTACTTTACCAGCAAATATCTGTACTGCCATTCTTGAAACTCATTCTTCATCCAGCAGATGAGAAATGCTTTTGAAAATCACAGTTCTTTCAATGACTTTCTATTGCACTTAGAATTAAGTCAAAACTCATGATTATGTCCTAAAAGGTCCTTTATAACCTGGCTCCCATCCCTTTCTTTCTCATCTCTTATTGTATAGTTGCCTCTTCATTTACTGAATAATTATATTGAGCACCTGCAATGTGTCAGAAATTGAGGTTGGCACCGAGACCCTACCGCAGTGACCTGACCTCTTTGTTACACTCCAAATACTCTTTGGTCTCACAGTAAAACATCTGCCATCCCCTATGTATGGCATGTTCACTCTTTAGCTGCTCTTTGTAAAATATTTTATTTGTTATTTTTATTTTTTATGTGTATGAGTGTATTGCCTGCATGTATATAAGTGCACCCATGTCATGCAATGCCCGTGAAGATCAGAAGAGGGTGTTGGATCTCCTGGAAATAGAGTTAGGATGGTTGTTAGGATGTGGGTGCTGGGATTCAAACCCAGGTCCTCTTCAAGAGCAGCTAGTGCTCTTAACCGCTGAGCCATCTCGCCAGATCTGTGCACTTTTCTTTTTGAGACAGAGTCACGCTATGTAGATCAGGCTGGCCATGAACTCATGTTAATCACATTGGCTTTGACTTGCTTATGCTGGGATTACAGGTGTATGTCACTATGCCCAACCTGTAGGTTTCTTGAGACCTAGAACTAAATCTTTCCTTCCTCTATAGTACAATGCCATACAAATATGGAGGTGCCCAACACATAGTTGAAAAATTGAATAATTTAATGACCATGGCATAATTAATATAACATAATAGGGTATGTATATAGCCAGTACAAATTAAAATAAGTGTGCTGACCCAGTTCTTCTCCACACAGGAGCAGCTGAGCTACAAGTAGTGACAGTTTCTAGAAACTCATTCATTGGAAGACCAGAGTAAAGAATGAGAAACTTAGTCTTTAGGAGGAAAAATCCAATGGACAAGTAATGTAGATAGGAAAAACCATACATAGCTCTTTATCAGAAAAACTTACATTCTGTTGGTGAAAGATGGAGACATTGGGGTAAGGAAGAGAAAACCAGGTAAAACAGAATTAGATAAGGAGATGAAGAAGACAGTTTTAGAAAGAATTCAAAATAGTTTTTTTTTAAAGTGATACACTTTATAAATATTTCAAAACACTTTAAATCACAGTTCTATGTAAATACTTTCAAATTAATTTTCTTTACCTTCACATGCATCAGTTGGTTGTCAACTGCTATTAGATGATTAAGATTTTCCAGTATTTCTAAGTCTTTTATGTCATCAATATTGTTTTTGCTGATATTCAAAGTAGAGAGGGATTTCTGTAAGAAAAAAATATCTAAATTAGCATTACCAAGTAGTTTAAATACTATATATAGGAAGCAGAAGTCTTAGTCCTTAAAGAGATTCAAATTTATTTGTTTAGGTTGGCTGCTTTTAGGGCAAGAAATTCAAAAGCCATGGAGGTTTTGCTTCGATACTCCTAATTTTCAGATGAAACTTTTAGAACTCTAGCATATGAAATAACTTACTCTTTTTGCCTATAGTTCTGTCTATGAGTCCTACTTTCCTCATCCAGGATACAGCATAAATTTACAAAGTAAAGAAATGAAGAATTAAAAAAGATCCTCAGTACACAAAAGGTAAGTATAATGTAGAAAAAAATTTATTGGTGTGTAAGCATATTATTATTTTGCGTTAAATATCATATAGGGAAGAAATAACATGACCAGACATGAAAGAATACCTGGTTTTCATTTTTATCTTTTCCTATTTAGTTTTTTCTTGACAATTTATCTGTTCAGAAGCCATTTGAAATAACAAGAATTCCAATGTTAGCTATTAACGAGACCATAAATATACTATATGACAACTCTAAATCAGTTATCTTCAAGTCTGAGGTTTAGAACTCTTATCAAATCTACCCACCAAGGCTACCACACATAGCTGACCTTTAGAAAAACAACATTTCCTAATATTTGAAAAGTCATGGTAAGTATGTATTATCTGTACAAAGTAATGCATCTCATTATGGCGTTTCCATAGATGACACAATGTACTTTGATCATGTTTACCTTCTTGTGTCTTTTTCCCCACGAACACTTAAGATGTTAAATCATTGAAAAATCAATGATTTAATATTTAGAATTTCAGAATCTGCTTGAATCTGTGCAAATATTGAATAAACAAAATGTTTTCAGTGGTGTTTTGTGAAAACCGAGACATAGGAGGATGATATTCCTTTTTGAGGCACTGGGCAGGTGTTAAAATCTGCTGTCACTATTAGTGTTAATGATGAGTTTTTATAGGTTTTATGGTAAACACTCCCTCTGACAATCACTTTCCTATAAATAAGTGAAGATGTTGGGGATGGTACAATTTGACCACCAAGCCGGCAGCTGTTGGACTCTCTCTTGCACGCTGCCTTTAGCAAAAGGAATGTCACATACTCAGCCAGACTACCTTTATGCCAGTGCCAGCCCTGTGAACCCATGGGCACCTTGAGAAAACTACACAATGACTGTGACTAATTGCCCCAGCTACTGAAATTGCGCCCAGAGCAGGACTGTTTTCAGATAGTTTCTACCAGATATTTTACTATTCCACAGGCCCCTGTGAACTCAGATGACCCTGAAAACATTTTCACCTAGGCAAAAGAGGAGGCACTTTCTCTTCCTGGCCCAGCAGAGGGACAGCTGCCACTGGTGCTAAAAAGGCAAGGCAGTGACTGATGCAAACCAAACCCTATTTGTATATGAGGTGTGATTGATGCAAACACAAACCTTCATTTGCATTCAAGAACTGTCATGATTGGTCCAGACATCCTTTCTCTGGCTATACAAGCAGGCTTACTTGCTGAGACAGTGGGGATACACCTTCCTGTAATCCTCATCTGAAATTACCACACCAGATCCTGTGGTATTGCTATGCCAACATTACAGTTACACCTGAATAAACAGACCAACTCTTGAATTTAGTTAAAAGAATGGGCTCCAACTCAGGAGCTCCAACCTGTTCCTCCAGGTGTCTCCTGGAACTGTGTGGTTGAGCCAGGCCTCACCCATAATTTTATTCAAAACTATTTCTCCAGCTTCATTTGGGGAACTACAAACTTAGACTCATCCTTATCTTATCTAGCTGCCTGATGGACATATGAAGAGGCAGCTGAACAGTATGAGTGTGTGGCCAGTGCAGACTCAAGGGGGTGTGTGTGTGTGTGTGTGTGTAGTAGAGAGGACAGACAGCTGAAGCTGGAGAAGGACACTGTACAGAGCCACAGAAGAGGTTGGTAGAGTTCTCGAGAGCCATCTCAAGCCTTTAGGGTCAGGGGTCTCAGATACCCAGACCCAGGTGCTGTAATGATGTCTGCTCTCCAGGTTTGAGGAATCCTGATAACCAGACCAACTGCGACACCAGTTGTTGCAAGGGCTATAGAATCATGATGTCATAGGCCTACACAAGAGCCATAATACTTAGAGCTAAGGGTCCCGAAACCCAAAGCTTGCATGAGAATTTTGTCACAAGAGGATACCACCCAATGTTCTCCTGCCTGCTTGCTGCTACTGCTCATCATGGTCAAACATGGAGGGATATAAAACTTACCAAAGAGCCAAGTGGTGGGAGCTTATAATCTCATTGACTCAGGATTCTGAAGGCAGGAAGATCACAAATTCAAGGCCTACCTGCACTAGAATGAGTCCAAGGTCAGCCTGAGTATCTTTATGAGATCTTAGGTAAAAATGGGGGTAGGAATGTAGCTCAGTGACAGAGTATTTAGGTAAGGTATGCACAAGGTTTTAGGTTCGGTCCCTAGTCCTGGGGTTAAAAAACAAAACACCTGCTGTGCTGGATAGCTTTAGTGTCAACCTCTCAATTGCTTATGAACCATGTAGTTTCTTCCTGTTTTGGACCTCTAAAATAGAACTGATGAAATCTGTACAAGTATGGCTCATGTATAAATCTCCTACCCAGCATTGAAGGTAGTAAGACCAAGACCTCTCCCATTTGAGGACTGGCAAGAGTTTCATCAGTGGACTCTGGCATCTCAATGTGTGGCACATCCATATCTTGAGACTGGTTGTCAAGCAACACAGCTAGATCCTTGAACCTGGTACTTGTGTAGTACACAATTAAGTCATGGTTCAGGAGAAAAAATAACTTATTGCAATATCTCTCTAGGTTACTTAAAAGTTGTCAAATAGCAGGAACATGCCCATAATCCCAACATTTGGGAGGCTGGGGCCAGCCCAGTTTATATGGTGAGACTTTATCTCAAAAAACATAAAAAGACAAGGCAAATTTTTTCAAATAATTGTCTACTCTTAAGAGTTCCTCTAAAATTTAAAAACATGAGCTATGATAATCATCAAGGCCCAAAATTATGAATGAATTACCATCTGTGTGAAAGCCAGTTTACATAGCCTGTTCACACCTTTCTTTTGGTCCTTCTCGTTCTAAGATGTAAGCAGTGTTACTCCATTTATTGTACTGTAATACTCTGAGACTACATGAGGAAATCAGCTTCAGTCCTCAAGCTTTCAATAGACCATAAACAGGAAGATACATGTACTCCCTAAATATATCTTCACCACCTCCTGTTCCATTACAACTTATTAATCACTACACTCCTTGTCACAACATTCAAATGTAACCTTACTGCCAAAGACTGAAGAGATCTTGGATCAAACAGAAGCTTTTCTCCAGGGGGAAGCCTCTGACTCTCAACATGAAGCTCCCTTAGTTCTTCTAATCCTTCCAAACCTTCTATAATTGCAATGTAATTGCCTCCCAGGTACCTGCAAAACAGAGACAGGGTTGCAAGTAGACCTAAGAATCCATGGGCTTTAAGGATGGGGCTTTAATGATGATAAAGTATAGTAAGGAGGGCAGAGGATAGCTCACTGGATAAACTGTTTGCTTCACAAGCATAAAGACTTGTTTGAAATCCCAGAATCAACAGAAAGCTGCTTGTGGTGGTTACATATCTGTAATCCTGGAGCTCATATGGTGAGATGGGAGGTAGAGACAGGAGCATCCCTGAAGTGTATGGGCCAGCAAGCCTGGGACACACAGGCACAAACAGCAGGAGACCTTCCTCTGATCGTGTGCCCATACACACACAAGAATGTGTGGGGAGGTGCATGTATGCACGTGTGCACGTTTGAGCATATGCACACACACACACACACACAGATTTAAAAACATTACTCGAGTGTGAAAATTCTACCCATAGTATACTGTTTACATTAAACATGTAAACTATGAAAAGTTCATCTAAATCACAGATTATATTCTTATACTTCATTTGGTCTAAATACATTTTAAAAATTTAAGTGAGAGAACTGAAGTAATCCTTACTAAATTATCTACCAGGGCTCCTTAAATGTTAGGGTCCTGAAGAACCCTATTCTGTGGGTTTATAAATGATGATTTCTGGACCTAACTCCCAGGGGATCTGTTTTGGATATCTAGGCTGGAATCCAGTAATCTGCACTTTTTAATGTGTTCCCCATCACAGCGTTCTATTCCTATTCTGAGGCCCCTGATCCACTTTTGGAGAAGCATGCTAGTTATTCCAATCTTGGGAATTTGGATCTACCAGTCTTTATTGAATAGTAATAATAACTTTTTTTTTTGGTCTTTTCTGAGACAGGGTCTCCCTGTAGCCCCAGCTGACCTGGAACTCACTATGTAGACCAGGCTGGCCTTGAACTCACAGAGATCCCCCTGCCTCTGCCTCCCAAGTGCTGGAACTAAAGGCGTGTGCCACCACGCCCAGCAATAATAACTTTTTAAAAAGATTTTATTTTGGGGGCTGGAGAGATGGCTCAGTGGTTAAGAGCACTGACTGGTCTTGCTCTGGACCCGGGTTCAATTCCCAGCACCCACATGGTAGCTACGAACCATCCTTAACTCCAGTTCCAGGGGAATCCGAAGCCCTCTTCTGACCTCCACGGCATTGCACGACATGGGTGCACTCACTTACATGCAGGCAATACACTCATACACATAAAATAATAAAAATATTTTTAAAAGATTTTATTTTTATTTTTAGTTATGTGTGTGGGTCTATGTGGACATGCTTATTACATGCCAGTTTATCAGGTTTAAAAAAGCATAAATTATGCCAGGCGTGGTGACGCAAGTGTTTAATCCCAGCACTCAGGAGGCAGAGGGAGGTGGATCTCTGTGAGTTCGAGGCCAGCTTGGTCTCCACAGTGAATCCAGGACAGCTGGGGCTACAGGGAGACCCTGTCTCAAAAAAAGACCCCCCCAAAAGGCATAAATTACTGAGCGTTTCATACGGATGTATTTATTACATATGAATACTAGTATAAAAATAAAAATTGAGATCTGTTCCACAAAAGCTGTGAGAATTAGATGCAAATACACATTTAATTTATTTTAATGCAAAAAGTAGAAATGCTTTCCTGCATAAAGTATGTACTATAACAAGGAAATGCAGTTAACATGATTCAAAAATAAAAGCACTTACAGTTTTTCTAGTTTCTTTAGTGAAGTGAGGTTCTCAATACATGAAATACAGTTGTTTTGCAGGTACAGGTGGGTCAGATTTGTAGTATAATTCAGGTTAGTGATGTGACTAATATGGTTGTCATATAAATATAAAACATTAAGGTTTTTGCAAAGAGAAATGTCATCCTAAAAGGAAAACAAAACAGGTTGTATTTAATTTCTCCTGAAAAACTTAGTTTGGTTTTAAGAAACTTGACCATTCTACAGAGCTCCCTAGGGTTATTATAAAATAATATTTCCCTATCACAGTCAAAATAAGACTACAATGATTATAAATAATTTTAGGCTTTAGAATTCTGTAATTGTGTTGGTAAAATTGTATTTCTTAAGATTTTTCCCAGTACAAACAATTTTCCTTGGAGGCTATTACAGACTCCTTTGAAAGTTGAAACAGTGAATAAATTATCATCCAAACATTGTAAAGCAGGGTTTAATCTTTCTGTAGGTTTGGAAGTAAATTGTTATGGCTTACAGTACTGAAAACTAGAAATCATTCAATATCCAAGAATAATGAATTTCAAATTTTTTGATAATGTTATTGAACTGAATTCTGTGAAACTTCCTTAGTAATGTCTGGCACATTTCATAATGAATGACTAAGTCACATTCCTTATGACCTACTACTGTATGATAACTATATGATTACATGCCTAGAAGAAGACTGGAAGCACATCTCCCAAATCTTAAAAGTGGTTATCTTTGAGTATGATTGCAGTCTTAAAGGTATTTGGGGATGGGGTGGGGGCTGGAGAAATGGCTCAGTAGTTAAGAGCACCGGCTGCTATTGCAGAGGACCCAGGTTAGGTTCTCAGCTCCCACATCGTGGCTAACAACCGTCTGTTCCAGGGGATCCAATGCCCTCTTCTGGCTTCCCTGGGCATTGCACACATATGATGCACTTACATAAATTCAGGCAAAACACTGATATACATAAAAAATAAAAATAGATAAAGGCATCTTTAAAAAGACTGCCATTTCTTCAGTGGTGGAATAGCTCAGAGTAATTAGACAAGAGGTAGATAAATTTACTCAAAAATACCCCAGCCATCATTAGGGTCACTGTTTGGGAATTTCAAGTCTCCAAGTTATTCTCATTTCAGTGTAGTTTATTTTGACTAGTTTGTTTCTTCTTAGCAAGGATCATCTACACTAGAGGAGTACTGACTGATCTGTGGCTGAAAAAAGGTTTAAATGGAGCCGGGTGTGGTGGCACATGCCTGTTGTCCCAGCACTTGGGAGGCAGAGGCAGGCGGATCTCTGTGAATTCAAGGCCAGCCTGGTCTACATAGTGAGTTCCAGGACTGCTGGGGCTACAGGGAGACCCTGCTTCAAAAAAACAAACAAACAAAAAAATGGTTTAAATGGAGACTGGGGCTTTCTGGAGAAAGTAGTCTGTATATGGTACAATGATGTAGAGAGCTCTGGGCAACAAAAGAGAAACATGAGGTTTGTGTGATTGGCTTCCTGGGGAGGATCGTTAGGAAACCAGAAATGATCCAGAAGCTGGATATGGTGGCATCATCTGCAATCCCAGCACTTGGAGGCTGCAGCAGGAATATTTTGTGTTTGAAGCTAGCCTGCTTACTCTACTTAGTTTTGTGCAGGGGGAGGGGCAGGGTCTCATAGCCCATGACGACCTCAGATGTGAGATTATATATATGTGTGTGTGTGTGTGTGTGTGTGTGTGTGTGT